>NW_009230480.1:32157-59884 GCF_000690835.1 Fulmarus glacialis
TGACCCCCAGCACCCCGTGGCCACCTCTGCCACCCGACAGCCACCGCTCCGTCCTGTGTGGAGGGGAGAGCAGGGAGGCTGCGGGGTCTGCAGGCAGCACGGGGCTGGTGATGCTGGGGAAGGCACCCAGCTGGAGCAGGGAGCCCAGAGTCCCAGGCCCTGCTGCCACAAGGATTTATGCACTTCACATTAAACAGGCATTCAGCTGAGACAACCGTGGCCACCTCTGCCACCCGACAGCCACCGCTCCGTCCTGTGTGGAGGGGAGAGCAGGGAGGCTGCGGGGTCTGCAGGCAGCACGGGGCTGGTGATGCTGGGGAAGGCACCCAGCTGGAGCAGGGAGCCCAGAGTCCCAGGCCCTGCTGCCACAAGGATTTATGCACTTCACATTAAACAGGCATTCAGCTGAGACAAACCAGACTAGAAGTAATCCCAGGAACGGGGTCTCTCCAGCCTCCATGGTCCCTAATTAACGGCTGATGGCTGAGCAGGCTCCTGGGCAAGGTCACAGCTCTCCTCTGCATTCAGAGTGTGGCTGCTGCTTGCTAAAACCCAAAGAGGAGAAAATTTAACCTCACGGACACAGCTTTTCCAGTGTCAATATTGGCACCTGCCTCCTAGGATGGGTCTACAAACAGGATAAGGAAACATCCAGGCTCCGGCACGGGTGCTGCTGATACACTGGGGTGCAACTCATCACCGATACTGAATGCATCCAACAGAAACAGACCCTGCCAGGCGCGGGCCTCCAGAGCTGCAGGCAAGAGGAGCCCTGCCCGGGGTGATTCTCCCACGCAGATGCACAGCCACCAGCAGAGCAGCTGAAGCAACTCAGCGTTTAAATTAGGTTCAAATCTGGTGACTTTATACCCTCCCCCAGCGAGACCCAACACTCGCAGAGGAAGCCCTGAAACACACCTACATGAGTCTCGCGCTCAGCATTTAGGAGCGTATGCGCTGCGCGAAAAGGTCAGTAAATTCCTTCCCCACTGGTAGGCGGGAAGTGTTCGAGGGGTCCTGCCAAAAATAAAAAGTAACTTCCTGCCCATCACAACATGTCTTGATAGCCGAGACACCCACCCTCAGCCAGCTGCCTCCCAGCTCCCCATGCTTCACAGACAGCATCATCTTCCACATCTCCTCAGAAAGGCCAGCCAAGCACATTTCCTTCTTTTAAATATCGTTCCCTCACAATACAGTCGAGCGAGGCCATAGACAATAAATATCGCTGCAACCTAAACTTCCCTGTTTGCTCTCAGAGTTTTACGCGCTGCAAAGGCCATGTCTCGCAGCACGTGCTCCAACAGCAAGAGCACTAAAATACAACCCACCCTCTGCAGTCAGTTACATGTCAAAACCAAGCTAAGAGGTTTAATGAGCAACTGCATTAACTGAGAGAGTCCTCCTGAGCCATGAGGGTTATTTACACCTGCCCCAACGCAGACAGGTCAAAGCAGTCACGCTGACTGGGGACAGGGTTTGCCAGCGCAGAGACCTGCCTAATTACAAACATCTGCTTCATCAGCAGGTGTAACAAAAGGAGCGAGATTACAAATTATTCATTACCTAAAATGTACAAAACCTCTTGCACTTTCTGACAGCAGCACAGCTTGGATGAAAGCTGCAGCGGTCTGTGCTGGCCGCTCCCTCCATGGAGGTGGGATAGAGCATCAGGAGAGGTCCCAGGAGCAGCCTCGGCTTCTTACCAAGCCAAGCCAGTGGGAGCACCCTTTCCCAGAACAGGATTGCTGGGTGGGGTGTAGGTCCGATGCCTCTTCTACTTCAGACCAGAAAAGCTCTGGTGACATTTGTTGCAAGAACGAAGCTGTTGAGACCAGAAGATGAACTGCTTCAGCTGGCTAACATCTTTCTGCGCACAGTAGTAAGACACCTTACACTGCCCTTTCCATCAAAGGGATGCCAAACCAGTGAGCGCTTTCAGTTCCTTCAGTGCAAGTTACATGCAGATCCACAGTGGGTTGGATCTGGAAGGACTCCTCCGCTACCCATCCGCAGCTGGTGTCGCGGACCAGGTACACATTAACGCCTCTGGGAGAAAAAATGCCATAAGCACGTCTTATTCCCGCCGCAGCGTGGTTCGGTGAAGTGGCAGAATTACACTAGGGAAATCCCCAGCTCCGACCTTCCCAGTGCACGGAGCAGCTAGGAATGGAGCAGGGATCTCACAGGCATCCCGGCTGACGGCAACGCCGCCTGCACACCACGCGACAGCCGGGCACAACGTCCCGAAGGAAAGCCCGGGATGCGGAGCAGCCCTCCCTGCCCGCAGCGGGTCTGACAGCACTGCTTTTTCCTCCCTTCCGCTGAGAACGTCATCGCTAAGTGGTTACATGACCTCAGGCTGGAATAAAAAGTAACATTATTGTTCACGAGGCTTTTTCTCAGGAACAAAAGCAATCAGATTTGTCCTGCGGCCAAGGAGACCATAGGTTACCTTCCAGGCCTGCGTTGGACGATGAAGATTAGCTCCCTGAATCCCAGTCCCCTCTCAGTCTGGACCACACTTTAAAAACCTTGATGTTAAGTCAAATTTTGGAGAAAAACACATCAATGAGAAACCTACCAATCACCCCCCAACGCCGGCGGGGGCTGCGTGCTCTGTTACTGGAGCCATCAGGGAGGACACCTACCTCCACATCCGCTGATTAAATTACCAGCCTGAGTCACAGCACAAGGCGACACTCAATACAACTAACGAGGCCCAGAATAACTGTAATTAACTGTTAATTTGGTATCAACGGCTCCACTTACACCGTGTTTTGCAGCACAAGGATTCCTCCAGGTTTGTTTCCTCCACAACAGGATAAACTCCAGCGCTGGTACAGGATATCTGGTGTTTGTTTTAAAGCACCACTGTGCATCAGCTGCATGTTTCGGACACAAAAGCAAATGAATCCCCTTTTATAGGTATTTTTTTTCCAGCTGATTTCCACAGCATTGTTTGGAGGCTGGTCCCTGCAGGACACACCTGAGGCACCTGCCTCTCCAGCGGAGCTGAAGCCACAGGGGCAAAGTTGAATCCCTTCTCGTGCACGAGACCACAGCAAGCAGGGAATTTTAGGGAAGGAGAGTGATAAAATGCTATTTATGTTACCCAAAGGTTATGAACGCCAAACAACAAACTAGCATGGAGACCAGCCAAAACTGTCACCCATCCAAGCTCAGCCCCAGCAGCTTCCCAGTCTGGCTGAGAAAAGCAAGGAGCTTTCACTGCCCGGGAAAGCTTTGCTGCTCCTATAATCTCAACTGAGCTAAATATCTATTCCAATACTAGGTAAGTGGTGAAACACCACGGATGAATAAAGCAACCCCCGGAAAGGCAAGTGGGATTAGCAAAAAGGAAGCACAGGTGAGACATTCCTTTTTCATACCGATAAAGGAGATACATGGCTTCACACGGGAACACACCTTTCCCAGTCCTCTCCCGTGTGTTCCTGAAATTCATTGCCAGGGGAAGGACAAATGAAAGTAGGAGGGACAAAGAAACAGTGAATCTTGTCTCAAAAAATGACAGCTCTGCAGTCCCATTATTTAACAAAAAAAGGGACACATGAGGATGGACAAAGGACTTGGGTGCTCCGAGGAAAGTCCTACAATGAATTATTTTCTCCAAAAACAGGCTGATATGAGGATTATGGATATTGATGGGCGTTTTGGCTCTACCTTCAATAAAAACAAGCGGGCAATAAGAGGCAGCAGTCATAGCCGGGTTTACGCAGCACACAGGAGATGCTCAGGCCCTCAGCACAATTCCAAGTTTCAGTGTCACTGAGCAGTACTAGAAATGTGCCTATTTACCACCCTTTTCCTTACTGAAAATGGGAAATACCTCACATTCCACAGCAAATGTAACTGCACAAGCAGTAAAAGCGTGAGGCTTAACAGCACCGCCCTTACGCTCCCGTCTCGTGCAAGACTGTAGGAAAAACAGGCGAGAAACTTCAGCAAACACAGCCCAGATTACACGTCTGTTTAAAAAACACACGCAAACACACCGGGTCCAATTAATCTCGAGCTGTTAAAGAAAATCCATTTTGGGCGACCTGTGGGTACAGCGTTCCCACAACAAACCCGATAAAGCCGGGACACTTGCAGATAGGGTCCCAATGGCGACAGCTGGCGCGGGCAAATGCCGGCTCTTACTAAGATGAGAAGGAGGGGTTTGGGTTTAAAAAGCAACTTGACAGTCAGATACGTTCAAATTTAATTATGTTCTCGTTACAGAGGGTCACACTTCCCCTGATTTAACTGGCCTGGCAAAATCCTGTAATTGCCGGTTGCATATGGAGTCGGAGAGCATTTACCCGGCGTGTTAACAAGAGCCAAGGCACGGCTCAAAGGAGGATGGAGTTAGTCTTTAAATACCAGGCCTAGACTTGGTGGAGCTATAGATTATTTTGTGTAGTAAAAGAAGAATTAGCTGATCCATTCCAAAATGCATTTATCATTAAAATAAAAATCTTCTGACATTTTATTTAATAGCCTTAGTAAGAAATAATTGCAATGTCTGGTTGCTTTCAACAACATGTGGTTTTAATGTTTTAATTGTTACAAACTGTTTAATAATGTTGAACAAAAGGCGTGTCCAAGTAATTATTGTGTTTATTAACATTTCTTTTGAGGACTTGATAAATTATATTACACATATACAGCACTTCAGACATTGTAGTGTTAACTTATTAAATTTAAAAGTGGAAAATTAGCCAAAAGCGACTTGTTTTGGTGCAATTTAAATATTGTATTTTCAAGTGATAAGCGTTGTGCATCACGTTATTTAACAATCTGGCAGTTTGTGCATTTTTCTAATTATTATGCTGCTTCATCTGGCTAGGGAATTAAAATACAGTGGGAATAATAAACCTCACAAAGCCTAGAGAGATGTGATTCCACTAAATCCGTCAAAGTCACGGATTTTTCTGAAGGGGAAATATATTCCTGACAACTCCTCAGCTCCCCAGGGTCTCCCATAATAAACTCAATAGCTTTCCCTGCTTGGAGCCGCCCGGGACAGGGTCTGGCGAGGTGGCCCCCAGGACCCCACATCTCCCCCGGGAGCACCCGCGGCTGCCCCGTGCATGGACAGCAATCATCGCACCGTCCGACAGCCCGTTTGCAGGTCCCCCGGGTGCCCCGAGCGGGGTCCAGATCCGACCCTTTGCCACCCCAAGCATCGTCCCCCCGTGGCGGGGTTAAACCCCCGTCGCCGGCCCCCGATGCGCCGCCATACTCCATGTTTTGAGCAAAGGGGTTGAGAGAGACTCGGGCACAAGGGCATCGTGCTGTTCCCAGGCCTATTTTGTTTACATTTGATTCAATCAAGTTGTGGCCTTTTGGCCTTTTTCCAAATTAACTTCTGGGTGACCTCCGCCGTGCCCTCTCCCAGCAGCCAGGCCGCAGGGAAACAGCCCATTAAACCTACAAACAAATATAGGACATATTGGTTGATCAACCCAGCTTCAAACGCGGCTATTTAAACGCCGGGGCATGCTTTTTTGCAGACTTCAAGTCTATTTTGTCTTCGGTCATTTGCACCTCTGGGCCTCCTCTTTTTTTCTCCTTCCACCTAGAGCTCTGTGTTTTACTGCCTCGTAAAACTTCTAAATTTTGTTCTCATCCTCCTGTAAACCCCACGAAGAGCAACGGGAGACGCTTTCACACGGGGCTCGCCACAGGACCCAGATCTTTACGCCGAGCACGTGAAGAAAGGCGGCGAGATCCTGCTTGGGGGGAACAGCTGTAATACTCCAAGAAATCGTGTGTTCCCCTTATTTCCAAGGAAATAAATCAAAGTGGGTTTCTCAGGGTCTGTGAAAGCATATTGCCTGGATTCCGATCCCCAAAGGGTTTTTTTTTCAAGAGCTTATATGGTAGTTAGATTTCTGGCTAGAGAATATGCAATATGATAAAAACACAGTCCCTATATGGGGCAATAAATTACAGATTGTTTGATGTGGAAACCAAAGAACTGTCAAACTCCAGTATATCTGAAATATTCTAAATGAGCCCTTAACTCCAGTGTCTGGAAATGTACAATATGTTTCCAGGCCCTTCAGTCTTGTAAAGGCACATCTCCCCCAGTTAAGTTTCCTTTTATGGATTTTATTCTTCATTTTTGGTGGGTTTTTCCCCCCCTTTTCTTCCAATATTACACTCTTCCTCCTAGAGATGGTCCTATGATAAACACCAGGATTCATCTGAGCATAAAAAGGGATCAGAACTGGGCACAAGCTTGAACAGGTAAGTGCAGTAAGGATGGGGTAAAGCATCTGCTTCAACGGTGTCAGAGCCCCGTAAGCATTGCAGAGAGCACACGGTCAGCTGGGGACCGAGAGGGACAAGAGGAAGGACCGAGAGTGTCACATCAGCTGATCTGGTACCCACAGTCTCCATCCCTGCTGCATCCTCGCACCAGCATCACACAGGTCCGCTTTCCAGAGCCTTTCCTGGGAGGAGGTTCAATAGGAGGTCACTGACGTGGCAGAGCGCCTGGTCACCACAGCTCCCACCTCCATGCATATCTGTTAAAACTTGAACCTCATCCCAATCTGTCAGCCACCTAAACGTCCCCACGGTGGGAGGAGAATTGAGTGACCAGAGGAAATAGCTCACCCTGCACACCACTTTTTGCCTAGGGATGCTACCAAGTCACACAAATACTGAGCAAGACTTCATGCTGACACAGAATAACCTTTCAATTTCAATATCGTTTTATGTGTGGCATGAGTAAAAACCCTTCTAGCTAGAAACAGACCCCATCCACTCTGGGAAATAAAAGTTAGGAACCAATTCCAACTCATTTTCCTGAAGGTGACCCTTGGCCTCCCAGCTGAGATAACAATGCTAATATTTATGGATGGGCTGTTCATGCCTCTGGGCACACAGCAAAAATAACTCAAATCAAAACTTGGTAGACATCTAACAGAACTGGAAAAAAAAAAAATAACCCTTACTTCCAATATGGCAATAATAAACCATCTTGCCCACCAACGCACGAAAAATAGCACCTCCCACAATCACACGTTTGGGTGAAACAAAAATGGTCTGGAGTCTTGATGTGATGAGTAGGCGCCACCGAAGGGGACTCATCCAGAAAGGACTGACTTGAGACAGCACACTACTCAGGCAGTGAGCTTTACTCATTTATTTATTTTAGCTTGATAAAAGGTGCTTAAACCAAACTAATACAATCTGGCAAACTTTTACTTCCCCTTCTCTCTGGGTTAAGTTTTCTATACTCCTTTCAGTCCCCGTGGATTTTGTTCTAATGCACAAACACTGTTCTCATTTCAAACTGCAAAAGTTTGATGAGACTTTCTCATATATATGTGCGCACTTACCCAGATTCAGTTTGAGAAGACACGAACTAATGAGCGAGCATGATTTCCGCGCACAACATATTCACCAAACTGAAGCGAGCTCGAAAATGTGGCGTACTGCTGAAAGAACACACATTTTTCAGCAGCCTGAACAGCCTGGAATAAATCGAAGCCAAGTCATCAGCAAATTACAGACATTAGCAAAAATCTACAAGTAAAAGTAAAAGCTCTGGAACTCTTAACAAAAATTGCACCAACTAGCATGGCTCCTGAGTCTACCCACGTCCACAAAACCCAAGATGCATCTCCAACACAACACACGGGGGGGGATTCATTATATGGTACTGGATTTACAATTTACTGGTAGTCACATGGGGAATCCAGTTTACAGCTCTGAGCACTACAAACACTCGAAAAGATGCTCTTTTCTCCCAAAGATTCTGGATATTTGAAAACCCTTAAAATCCGCTTTTGGCTTGAGCTTGGTGGATCGGGAGATTTTCACCCCTCCCCAGCCTGGGAGTCCCCACCCTTTCCCAGATCTGAAGCCAACACCTGAAAAACACAACTGTAATTCATCCAGAGCTGCTCCTTCCACGTTTCCTACTCTTTGGCGTTCAAGATGCATTCCAGATGTGAAGGAGAGCACAAAACTTCAGTAGCCCAAGAAAATAAGTGTGATGGTGAGCTATGACACCCCAAATCCCAAATTTAAGTGACCTTTGCAGTTACTTTCTTAGTATATAAGCTACTTACCACAGACTAAAGACCCTCTGCAGGAATAGCTAGGTTCATAACTAATTTTCACAAATCACTTCCCATTTTCTCCTGATTTTATTCTCAATCCCTCTCTTTCTCAAACACAACTTCACAAGAAGTTTGATATTTTTCAGCCTCTTACATTTATGCCATTTAAACCAAAACAACTCACCTGCCCCCTATACACGTTCCAATCCGATATTGCAAGCCAAGGAGGGGAAGTGCTGTAAGAGATCATGACCAAGCTGACTATATTCACCCCCTTACCACTATTTTTCCCGGAGCAGTGGCTGACAAAGACATGCTGCTGCTGCAAACAGCTGAGTTCAGCCCAGCGATGTTTACCCAGGGTCTCTCGTTCCACAAATCTCCGCTCCTCAGCAGCCTGAACTGTTCAGCAAAGACCTAACTTGACCCAATCTGGCAGCCAGCATTTCACAACCACTTTATGTCAGCAGTTTCAAGTACACTAATAACCATGTTTTGTTCAGTGCGACTTTCTCACTGTGAACGGCAAAATATCATTATCACCTGCAGGTTGAAGCCTGCCCTCTACCCCATTTAATAGGGAGCTGATTATGCTATTTCCCCCCCCGCCCCCTTTTAATAATTATAGGCTGTTGGCAGATGGCATGGCTTGGCGCGGGGAGTCATGCGGGAAGGCAGAGAGGGCTGTGCTACCGCTGCCCACGTTGGCTCCCGCGTGCCGGGGTGCTCCCGGGGACCCCGAATCCCTCACTGCATCCCGCTCCCAGACAGCAGCTAATGAGGCGTGCCTGCATCAGAAGGTGCAGGGGTTAAACCGGGAACTGCTAAGAAAACAGTCCCTGGCAGTCGGAGGAGCAGGAAAGCAGAGGTTAGCAGAAAAGTCGCTAAGCCAGCAACTCCAGACAGACGAGCCTTCACAGCCCACCCGGCCGGGAAGCAAAGCTGGGCTTAACACTGGTAACCCGCCACTGCCCAAAGCCTCATGCCAGAGCGACCCTGAACAAGGTCCCCACCAGTAAGAGCTCTCTCAGGAGAGACCGGGCAGCTCAGCTGAATTAACAGACAGCATTATCGCCCGAGTATTTGCCCTGCAAAGGTCCCAATGCTGTGTGTCCCTGGAAAGTACAGAGGTCCAAGCTATCAGCCTAGTGAAAAACATCCCTCTACAAGTTACTCAGTGACACAGAGAGGAGAGCAGAGTCCAGAGCCGGACCCCAGCCCGGCTGGCCCGAGGCAACGCTGCAGAAGAGCTCTGGGAGGTTAACAATCGCAAGCTGAACACCGTGCAGAGGTGCCACCTAATCCCTTGGCAGTGGTGGGGCTTGTTCACAGACTTAAGCTGGCCTGGCATGATGGGTAGAGACAAGATACTGCTTGTCCTAGCAAGGATGCCAGGTCTGACACCGTGGGAAGGAAGCTCCCTCCCCAGCGGAAAGGGTCTCATCCAGCTTTGCGATTTCCCCATTCAATGATAACTTGCCCCAGTAGTGACTGGGAGTGGATGCCCAGGGAGACACAGCACAGAAACAAGTGACCCTCTCTGCCAGCCACAAGCAATGCCAAAGGGGACTCCTTTGACCAGAGGGGACATCAGGCACGTGCCACATAGACCCCTGCTAGCACCTCGTGCTCAGGGGCACCACAGCAGCTCCATCTTTCTTGGTCCTTCATCACGTGGGGGATGGATGTCCAGCAGAAGCGCACCGCAGGGATGCATCCACGCATCCCCCCGGGCGCAGGCTGAGCCCTGGAACCCGCTGCAACGCACGTGCCCTGCAGCTCCCGCCGCACCCGCGGAGCACCACGTCAGCGTGCATGAATCAGGACCCACCACACGTGCCCTGCAAGCCTGGTACCGCACGGGGCCAAGGTGGCACTGGCTCCGCAAACAGCTGCGGAAGATGGAGATGCCCTGGGTTGTCTGATTGAGCCCGAAGAAAGCGTGGGGGAGGCCAGACTGATTTGGAAACCACCCACTCTGAAGCCATCCCTGCTGGCATGCCTGCAACAAACCTGGTTGATGTGTTTCAGCTTGTCAATAATCTGGCTGATCACTGGCTCAGGACTTTTTATCTTCACCTCGTGGTTGCCAGGCTGAGCTTTTGCTCCATTCCTTGTGATTTGGGGACTGTACCTGTGGGAGTGAGAACAGAGGAGACCACGATGTGATGGGCTAATATAGAGGAGATCTTTAAGGTTCAGTACAAACAAAAGAAATCCCAAGATAAGCACCAGTCCTTTCCAAAACATAGAGCACAAAACAGTTAATAATGACAAAGAAAAGGCAGAAGATTCCCATAAATATTTCTGCTCTGCCTTTGCAAAGCAGCAAGATTATATACTTGTATCACTTGAGGACAATGAAGTCCTTTCCAGTCCATTAGTAACCAAGGAAGACGTTAAACAGTATACAACAGGGATAAATATTTTCACATAACTTGCACCCAAGAGTCCTAAAAAAGCTGGCTCAGAAATTCTGGCTTGCTCATGTTTGTTTAAAATAAATCTTGGCAGACCACAGAGACTCCAGTACAAGAGCGGTAGTGTTATGCCCACAGCCAAAAAAAATGAGTGGGATGACCCAGTTAACAGCAAGCTGATTAGCATAACATCAACCCCCTTGCAAAATAATGACTATCACTGATGTGTGATTTCAATAATAAAGAACTAAAGCATCAGAATATAATTAATGCTGTCAACATTGCTAATGGAAAATAGGTGTTGTCAAACAATCCTGATTTCAGTCTTTGATGAGATCCAGCCTTGGGGATCAAAGTAACTGCTTAGACAGAAGGTACCTTGACTTTGGTGCGGTGCTAGGCTCTGCACCACGCGATACCCTGATTTACACAGGTACTGTGCAAGTCCGTAAAGCATCCGTAAAGCAGATTAAGAGCTGGCGGAGAGATCTCCAGATGGAGCTCTCCACAAGGACCCTCCCCGAGCAGCCAGCTGCCAGGGCAGCTCTGCAGAGGAGGGCGGCCAAGCCTGCGCTCAGCTTTTTCATCAGCGATTAGGAAAGAAATATAAATTCACTGCTGCAAAATTTATGGAATAGCAAAGTTTATCAGAGTGATAAAAGTGAGGAGAAGAGGGACAGAGGGATCGCTGCATGCTTGCCTTTGGAGGAATGCATTTCTACACTCGGTACCTGGGTAACAGCTCATGATGCTCGGGACGTGAGACAAGCATGTCCGCACCAACCTCAAACTCGGCTTCAGGACCAAAGCAAGCGGCTGCCACCCACAGCAGTGGCACAGAGCACACTGGTGCCTTCTTGAGCTGTGAGTTGTTGGCATTCATCGCAGCCCCAATGATGGGCCGCGGTACTCTACAAGCACAGAACAAGTTTTTGTCTCCAAGAACTGACAGCCCAAGCACACGCTGCCAAACCCCGGCACAAAGGCAAGATCGCCGAGATAACGCGAAGCACCAGTCTGCTTTACTGTACATCTGGTTTTCCGGTGCCGTGGGTAAACACGACGAATATTCCTTTCTGCAATTCATCTCCTACACATCATGTCCTTACCCAACTCCCAGCACCAGCCCCAGTGACTGCCTCCCCGTCTGCCAGCTCCCCAGCCCACTAATCCTTCATCCCCGCGCTGCCGGGCAAGCTCGGGCGATGACAGTCAGCCCATTTCACAGACAATTTGGGGAGGAAGTGGGACTTCAGGGATTTAAAGGAGGGGAGGGAGACAGGAGGGATGGTGGGGCCAGCTCAGAGAGGATGCTTTGCTGGGGGAGAAAGCAAGAGGCATGGGGACATTCAGCCACAACAGCTGTCGGGGCACACTGAGGGTTTTGGGGATACACAGAAGGTTGGCCCCACTTAAACTCTAAATTAGGAATGAGACTGACTTAGACATGGGGGGATGCAAAGGCAACCCCAGATTTATACTGATGCAGCAGGCATCTGCCCCGACCTGAAATATTCGCATCATTTAAAATACAGGACTGAGGCTGATTTCCACTCCAAGGCTTTTTCAGAGCAGGAGTTATATGTACAGGAGCGCTCTGCATCCCCAGCCGGGTCCCCAGCCGGGTCCCCAGCGCTGGGCACTCCCCATACACAGCTCAGCTGAGGGCTGATGACCCCACGAGCTGCTTCACTAAAAGAGATGACAGATGAAGAAGGATGGGAGAAAGGACGTGTTTGTGCCTCTAACAGAGGAGCACACGCCTGTGTATATTCCTGTTTCCAGACATAAACAGCTTGTCCAAGTATAGGAGAAGCATCGCTGAAAAGCACAGACAATGACTCGGGTCTCCCAAGACCCACCAGCTCCTCAACACTGGGGCAGCTGCCTGCACAGTCAACCCACCACGCAGCGCTTCAGCTGCAGCACGGTGCTGCTCAGGCATACCGTACCAACTCCAACAGCTCTGTTCTCCACCCAGACACCTTTCCCCATGCTGGTGCCTCTAGTTAGGACTCAACATTTTGCAAAACTCACACTTTGGGGGTTTTCTTTAGTTGCATTATCCTGGGAAGTACAAAACACAGCTATACCTGAGACACAATAGTTCCCAGTTCAGAAAAGCACTTACACATGCAATTAGAGGCTTGTTGTAGGCTGAAAGCTAAGTGAGTGGGAGAAGCGGGGCCACAGAGCGACAGGCTGGATCCCAGCCTGCAGCAGCCCATGCCCAGGAGAAGGTCTGGTTTCCTGGCCGGCGGGACCGCAGGCTCCGAGCACCATCTCGTGGGAAGATGCTGCTGCCGCAAGCACAGACCTGCCTGGCTCTGCAAATACTTGGGCTTAACTTTTTGCAGGGGATTGGGAGCAGCGAACCATTAAACCTGCTGCTTATTTGTCACACAGTCACTTAATGCCACCGTGCCAACCTGACAAACACATCTGGTGACTGAACATAAACATCCACAAGATGCATGACTTTTTAGATGCCAAAGAAATTACCATTTTTGGTGTCACTGTAAATTTAATTTAAAACACTGATGGAACTTTAAAGTACATTGCTTAAAAGTCTCCTGTGGTTTAAGAGATTTAACTAGCAGGATAAATCTCCCACAGGTTTTAGCAAGAGCGGAACCAAGCCCATTTGGTGCACACCTAAATTAATACATTCTCTCTCCTAAACAGTTTTATACAAAGAAACTCAATAGCTTGGGTTTGAGTGGGCGAAACACCTTCTGAAAACCACACAACGACCGCCAGAGAGGATTTCTGTAGCCCACGCAATGTCATACAGGAAGGAGGAACACAGTATTATGGCAGTAATACACTGTAACTACGTGTCCAAAAACTGAAATTGTTCTCCAGAAGGCTCTGCTGGGGTGGGGAGGACCTCAGATCACCCTCCCCAGGAGGAGAAGTCTACCACAGAAGGAAGCAAACCTGAAAGCATTTGCAGAGGGATCTCTCCCTAAAACAGTGATGCTGGAGAAGCAGAGTGCCACCGCCTGGTGCCTCCCACCTGGCCACGTACAAGCGTACACACTGGGCCCAAAGTGAACCATTTTGCATCATTACACAAGTCATCTGAAGCAGCAAGGCAGTGGGCGCTGCAAGCTGCATATTTTTGAGCATGAATCACAAAGAAGCAGATGCATGGGGACACAATACAGCCGAAGAGCCAGAGACGAGCTCCTGCGTGGCTTGGGTGCTTCAGGACATGCTGCCCCTGCACTGCCAAGCTGAGACCTCCTGGGTACGAGGGGGACACCAGCTCCCCCTCGGCTGTGCTCCTCTCTGCCCATGCACCAGGGCCGGGCTGGCACACATTAAGGCATGCGGGATGCAGCCAAATGAAGGGTTAAAGGCTTTGAAATGTAGCTTCAGTGAGGGATGGACATTCCTGAAATGCCAGAAAAGCTGGAAAAGGCAGCTGGCACCCCTCCCTGCAGCCTGGGCCAAGCAGCCAAGGCCTTAATATGGCAGAGAGATGCCTTTGCAGACCCCACCGAGCTGGAGGACAGGGGACTCCCAGGGCAGTCCCCATGCATGCTCCCCTGTGTCCCACCAAGCTGCTGCTGGGCTGGTGGGCTCGCAGGTCCCACTGCAAAGCAAAGCCAAACTGTCACCTTCCTCCCATGTTCCCCACACGCAGCTCAGCAAAGGAGACATCTCAGAGCCATCTTGAGCTGCTTTCAACATACGCCAATAAAACAGCCCCTTCTGCAGGACACTTGTGTCACTCCATGAAACCCATCACATACCTCTGCCATGGTGATACCGGCATTGAACAGCAAATATGCACAGTGGTTAAAGTCCACCCCATGGTCCCAGGGGATCCCTGTGCCGAAGGGGTATCAGTGTTGCAACATGAGCCTGGTCTGGCTCCCACTTCATAAGCAAAGCCCAAAATACTTTCCTCTTTGACGTGTGTCGACGTCAGTCAGCAGCATCTCCTTTGCCTGGGCTCCCTGGGTATGGGCTCTTGCTGCGGACATGGTATTTTCCAAAGACAAATGTCACGCTGTAAAATGTGCTGATAAGCAGCCCTCACTAAAAATGACTTTAAAGACAACCACCTGATGAAAACACTAATGATCTGAGGTCTTCTGTGCGGATAGCACAGACCCTTCCTGCTCCTTCTCATCCACCAGCCATAAATGCCAAAGTATGCAGTCAAATTAGGGGATTTTCCCCTCCTTTTCTCCCCACCATCCACAGATGTCTCCTGTGAACGTTTGGTCATTCCAGTCAAAATGCAGCTCTTTCCAGGCTTTCATTTCAGAGCAAGGAAGACAAGATGACAAATGCAATTTAAATATATGGCAATGAATGTAAAATGTGTGTTCATCCTACTTGGCCATGCTAGGCTTAGAGATGAGTTACTGCAATGCCTGACATGTGATTTAGAGAAAGTAATCCTGTAAGTCAAACATAAAGAATTACACCTTTTAGAAAAAGGAAAGTAAGTTTGTCATTCAAATAACAATTAATTTATGCCTGCCTTCCAGTTGCAAAGTATTTATTCAAATGCAGCTCCACAATTTAAACAGCACGGTATCCCTTGCAGGCTCTTTCTCTACTATCTCTGTTCACTGAATCATACTTGTTTGAGGGAGTGGGTGGCAGACAAATACAACTCAGACTGCTACAAGACAGGACCACAATACAAGAGAAGAGCTTTCTTTGCACAGGACTTAATAACCGAGCTTGAGAGAGCAGCATTTCCAGCACCTGCAATCCCCTGAAGCTGCTCTGCATTTCAAGACACGACTTACTACAGGCCATGTGGGCTGGTATCGCCGAGTCCTCATCACATAGGAGGCAAAAAGATATGAAAAAGGGGAGAAAGGAAAGAAAAGTTTCTCCCCCACTCTCCTGGCAGGAACCCAAGTCTAATCTCCAGCTGGTTTTCATGGGTCAGTAAAGGTGAGCGCAGTGGTGATGCCAACATTTTACTCTCTCCGGCCCTGCTGCCTTTTGGTTTAGTGGGACAACCTTAGTGTCACATCATCAGTGCGAGCAGCAGGAGCCAAAAGGCTGGAAGAGCTGCTTCCAACCCACCCATCCCACCCTGCAGACAGGGAGTAACTCCTGGATGAGTCCATAAGCCTCCAAGAAGAGGTGATAACTTCTTTCCCTGATAGTTTCCTCTCTAAAGAGAGACTGTCCAGAGACACCTCGTCAACCATACCAATTACCCCAGCCCAGACACGGGCTGGGTGTGGGTTGCAGGCCAGACAAGTGCAGGTCTACCCCAGCTGTCCTCTTCCATATGGGGTGCATGGTCCCACCATCCCTTGACCATATGCAGGCATCTGTTATATGGGGGTGCAAGTGGCAGAAGAGAGGTGGGGTGTATGGCTCTCAGGTGCCTTCCTGGCTTGCAACGTGCACTCAGTTGCTTGCTTGCAGTGAGTGCTTGCAGACATTGCAGAGCTCGCAATGCCACAGTCAATTTACACCACCAGCAGCTCTGAGCAAGCTTCTTCAAAGGCAACCAGGAGGATCCAATGCTCTCAGTGGGGAGCGTTCTCACCTAAATAAAAAGGAGCCATTTTCTGCTGGATTTCCAAATCTCAACACCTTGCAGCCTGGTCTCACTACCGTGAGAGCCCTCTGAGATCCTGCTGTACCAGTTCCCTGCCAAAGGGAAGCGCTGCCTCTTCCCAACCACCCTATGCAATGCGCCACAGCCGGTAAGCATGCTGCAGATGGTAGTTTGCTTATAAATGTGAAGTCTCAGGTAATCACCTGGTTCTGGGAGATTGGACTTTAAGAAGGAACAGCAAAAACGGTAATATTCATAGCAAAACAATGGGAGTTTGTAGCGCAAAAGGACAGCCTGAAGTCTCCCTCCATTCTTACTTCAGCTGAGTAAAGTTCAAGACAAACAGATTATGGAAAAATTGGCTAAACCTGAGACCAAGCAGCAGGCTTTATAGAGGAAGATTCATGATCTTCATTTCTGAAATACTCTGGAAACAATTATGACCACTCAATAACCCACTGAATTTGCCTACTATCCTTTCATTATAGCTTACATTTGCTACAAAGCTGTGCTTTATGTGCTTGAAAAGTTATACAGCCTCCCTCTTTGGGGACTCCATTGTATCAGATATTTTGCAGCACTGCCAGAAATAACCAAACCCTTCATGAACTAAAGGGTTATTGCTGGCATGGAATTTCCTTTGTTCCAATTACAGAATCTCATTTTTCTCTCTTGCTTCCAATTGTGCTTTCATTGTTTATGATTTGTATGATTAAAACAAACCACAGTACATTGGCAACAGCAGGGAAATCTGAGACTTCTAGCTTGAAGAAAAGAATCTGGCAAGGTGCTAAAAATATATTAATTTGGAATATAATTTGGTATAAAGAGAACAAGAGTTATGCAGGTGATTTAGATTAATGTATAAGTTTGTCTTGAGATATTTGGAAATGGCAGTGTCTAACAGTAATACTTAATGTGCTTACAAGTTTTGCAGTGGGCAAATGTTGCTGTCATTCTATTCAGAACAGCTTAAAAGGAATATACTCGTGTAAGCAGATTATTAAACTCTGAGAATCTAGATTTTAATAGGCTTTTAGTATTAAATGCTGCAAAACCCTGATACTATATATAAGACTCAAATCACTTTTGAGATTCAGATGCCTAACTCCCATAGAAACTGTGATGAGTTCGACATCTCAACACCCACTTGACTTAAGCTAAAGTCTTTAAATGAGCTAATTATTCAGTCAGGACTTCAGTGATAAGAATCGCCTTCTGGTTTTTCTCTACATTGGATGGAGATAAGGATAAGAGAGGCTGGACAACATCTTCTCACCACCCAACACCACCAGCGTGAGGGCAGGTGGGAGGATGGGGCATGAAGACAGAGGCAAGGAAGGGCATGATGGCAACCCTTGCTTAGGCAGATTTAAGCTGTTGCACAGCCACCCTGTCTACATGTCCAGCCCTCCACTATCTCAGTGCCTGTCAATTAATTGAGCCCAGGAACGCCGCAAAGAGGTGCACAGGGATGCACAGAGACAGAGGGAGATCCAGCAGGTCTGGTCCCCAGCTACCACGAACACCCAAGCACCGTGACTCCTCAACAAGCTCTTCGCAAGTGGCAGAGTGTGCCATGTGTGGCTTTTGCTGTGAACCTTTGTGGCATCCCATAAAAGCACAGGAAGTTTTTGCACTCTTTGAAAAGTGTGAAAAGCAGTAATGTGTCGCCTTTTATTTTTTCTTCCCACTTAAGTTCTTCAACTACGCAGCAACAGCACAGCAAAAGACACAGGCACTGCTCTGCGTAACTAGAAAAAAATCAACTTTCCTTGTATGGTTGCCACTATTTGCAAGCCATTATTTCAAGGCACCGTGTCCTAAACCCACATAAGGGATGGCGATGTAACTATTAACCCACAGATCAAACCTCAGGAAGGAGGATGAATTCTTGCCATTAGATGGCCCAACATGGAGAAGCAAATGAGATGGACAAAGGACCAAAAAGTAAGACTCAGTAAAAGAAAATGAGGGATGAATCATACTAAAAATGCTAAAATATACGAAGCAGGATGAGTGATGTTGACCCATCAGCAGAGCACACTGCATGTCATCCCCACCACAAGCCAAGGTGTAAAAAGCTCTCAGTCAAGCAGGTCCTCAGAGCTCTTAATTTCAGGGGAGCTGCAAGGGGCTGCACCAGGCAAGGAGTGCACCTGCTGCAAGCATAACCCCGCTCCATCGGTGGGAAATCTCAGAGCCAGGGATGAAACAAGAACATAGCTCAAGTAGAGTCGGACCTCGATCACCACAACAAGCAAAGTAGAGTCTGCACAGGGGCTGCACTGAAACAGTTCATTGCATTAGGAGAAAAGCACAATAAAATATTCCAGCCAGCTGCATTCCATCGGAGTCCCAGACGAACATGCCACGTTCAATCAGGGCAGAGGGAATTAAGGGCAAGGAGGAAATGGAGGACGGTTCAAGGCTTAAACTGGGAAATGAGACCCCGTGGAAAGGCATTGAGCATGTCCGGTCTGCGGGGAGGAGAGACACGCTCACCCTCTGCTGATAACAAAGCACTGGGATAAACAGGACAGAGTAAATACTGATTCAGAAAAACCACAACAAGAGGAGCATAGGGTGCAGAAGGGACTGTTTGCGTCAAATAGCAGGATACACATTGTTGGTATTATCTAGTACTTGAGTGCATTAGCAAGGGGCTGCGAAGTTGCTATTCCAGGCTTGATTTAACGTGTTATAGGAAAAGGGCTTAGAATAACTAGCAAATTTTGTAGTGACAGATCGGTCAGGAAACGGATAAACCAGCAGGGCTCCTCTCTAACTTCATTAACACGCAGGTACTGCATTAAAGATGTGAGAGGTAAATAGCCACAAACCCTACAGGAACACCACCAAAGCCCAGACATGCCTATATGGATGCTCACGCCGAGCCCACTGACACAGCAATGCCCGAGCAGTTTTATCCATCGTTTGTGCAGCACCCGACATGTAAACACATGGAAACATGGCATCCACCCAACCATCACTCTCCTCTGGTCTTCACCTGATGCTGCAAAGCTTTCAGCAGCTTCAGCAGGTGCTTTCTTATCTATCACTAGGGTGGGCACCTCATATTGCTATAGGAATCGCAAGGTGTCTCCCTCGAGCCCCAGCTGCCACTCCACAGGGACATGGGTGGTCTTGGATCTTCCTATGGATGTCCCAGAAACTCGAAGGGGTCTCAGGTCGCACATGGTGCCCACGCTCAGGCAACTCAATGCTGCCCCGAGGTGAAACGTATCCAGCTACAGTAACCACACACAGCAGGTTAAGTGCAAGGCATGAGCTTCTCCTCCTGTCCAGCCTGCTGAATTTCAGTCAGGAAGATCTGATTTGCAAAAGCTAATATCCAACAAAGCAAGAGGGAAACATTAAGATATAAAGTATATTTTACATGCACAAAACCTAGAAAATCAGACCCTTCTTTCTGGCAACCGTTACACGTGTGGGACAACTACCAGGTCAGCATCCTGAAATTAATACTAGATATTCAAAAAACACCAAGTTTCTTGCAAAAAGTGGCAAGATGGAGTTTGATGACCAACAAGCGCACATCAGCCCAGCAGAATTGCTGTAGCCACGCCAGAAACACTCCAGCACATTCTCAGAGCAGCTTGAGTAAGAGCTCCTATGCAGTGAACAGCTGCTTGGCTCCCTCTTGGGGAAAACACTGAAATAAAGAAACTGGTGGTTTGGGGTACTCAAGCACCATTACCTTAAATGCTCCTGATTTTCAGGAATCCTCCCAGACTCTGAAAGAGATGACATGCTGGGAAATCCAAGCACATGAAGCAGTCAGTTTTGGCTCTACGTGAAGCAATGCAATTGGCTTTAGAGACCATTTTAAGTACATGCTTGCTTCTATTTGAAACATTCTGTAAATGGGTCCTGGGAAAGGAGCACCCTGGATCATCATCTTAGTTCAGCTTTATTTAGCTGAGTTCCCCCTGTAGTTTCATCGGTAGAAACACCACCAGGTATGAGACACTTTCTCAGCCTATGGCAAGGAGAGGGTCACCCTGGGAAGCGTTACAGCTGCAGATGCTAAAAATAAAAGGTGGGAAGGCAGTTGATGCATTTAAGGGGCAACAGCTATTTCCATTTTGTGCATCCATTTGCCCTCCCTCCTGAACACCCTGCCTTCACAGAGGCGTTCAAATCTCCTCCTCTGTGTGGGCCACCACCCACACTGTTTTCCTTGCCCAGCCAGCAACAGTTTCCCCCGCCAGGACACCACTGATGTCCCTGCGAGGGGATGAGGGATTTAACTCTCAGCACCCCTTTCTGCTCGCAGCAAAATCTCCAATATCTGCCTGCAAGGGAGCTGTTACTAATATTTCGTAGGAGCTGGCAGAGGTGGTGACATCTGTGCAACAGATCAGAGGGGGCAAGGAGAAGAGGAGTGGAAAGGCACGCTCTCTTCAAGCGCAGCAGAGGATTTAATCCTCAACTTAACAGCCAGGGGCTGAAATCTTGGTGCCCCCTTTATGCACGCACACTTTATCCTCTCCTTGCCTTGCCCCCTCCATGTGCTGTGGCACCTACATGACCTGCTGTATTGTGCTACCAATGCCGTAGCATTGCAGCAGGGGACCTAGGGTGACATCTCTGCCTATGACGGTCCACTGGTATTCTCGACAGAAAGCTGGAGAAGGCTATCATCTAAAGTCACGTTTAATCTGCAAATAACTCTGAACTTATATTTGTGGGAGGATCTGGACTCGGCACCTTTCCATTGCTGCCACTTCGCCCAGCCGTGGCATCAGCAGGACCTCGACCAAGGCCACTGGCCATGGCCCCAGTGAACTGTCATAAGCAAAGACCTCACCCTAGGTCCTCCCCTCCCCTTGCAAAGCTGCAGTGTTTATAGCACGGTTTTAAGAAGTTTTAATTAACAATCAGTGAGACAGTATTGAAATAATCTTTTTATTCCAATTGTACTTCTCACTTAGGCATGGAAACTCAAGATTTTCCAGAAATAGGTACAGGTAGAGGACACATTTTTCCTTAGGCAAAAAAAGTACCTTTTATTAAGCGTGTGATCTTAGATGCTTGAGCAATTTTTTTCAAAATACAGTTTGATGCTATTTTGGTCCCTTCATTGTTTCAGGTCAGTATTGCAAGTACAGGCTAATTACCACCTGAGGTTACTGATCAAGAAGTCATAATTAATATCTCAACATTTCACCACTTCCTGATTTTATTTCTATATCTTCCCTTATGCAAATTACTTAATAGCAAAGAATGCTTTGCAAAGCAGGGTGATTAGAGGAGATTTATGTATAATTATAAAAAACATTTCCAAGTTCTATTTCCACATTCTTTAACATTCCTGGGAGGCATTTTTTGCAAGAAAAAAATCTTCATTTCTATTAACACTTCCTTCCCCTTTATGCTATTAATCCTGTACTTGCCCATCTTTACTAACCTCATAGTTACCACCAGGACATCCTCAGAACCAGCGAGTGGGGCAGGGAAAAGCAGCCAGGGCACGAGCTGGACCCTGGTGTGAATGGCTCCATCCAGAGAGGACAGCCAGGGCTTGGTTGTGGGAAGATGGTCAGATGGCAGCAGTGGGACCACCAGAGCTCAGTGGTCCTGACCCCCTCCAGCACAAAGCCACGGCCAAGAAGAAACCCAACAAGGTGGTCTTCCTTGTCACTCCTTGGATGGAGCAGGGGAAGCCAGCCATGCTGTCCTGCTACCACTGCACGGAGTCAGGTTGGAGATATCCCCACCCCAACGCAGTGGTGGCAACTGCCCCCACTGCCAGTCCCATGGGAACACGGCTGCTCTGAGCTGCTGCTGCTGCTCTCCCCTCCTGGCTCGCCACTACAACCCACCCTGACCGAAACCAGTCATGGCTGCAGGGTTTTCACAGCAGAGTGCAGAAAACTCAGTGGAGGGCAGCACACAACCACTTCTCCTCTCCGTGCAGACTTTGCACATCCATCAGAGCTGCAGCACCGGTGGACACTGGCTCTGTAAAAGGTTTCTTAAGGGAACGAGCCGTGTCCCAGCCACAGACTACTCCTGCGCCAGGTTAACAAGAGATAAGCAGTGGTAGAGAAAGGAAGAAGAAGGGAGACGTGATTCACCTCTCCATGACTTCTTGTCCATTCCAGCAAAGAGTGTCGTTCTGAACAGCAGAGCTGTGGTTGCAGATGTACTCTGGCAAGCTGCTGTAAAAACTGCTGTGGGACTTCAGCTTCATAATGAGTTCCCTAGAAGAAAGGGAAAAAAAAGTGGTGCGCAGTTAAAAAGAAGATGGGGTTGGTGCATTTTAATCAGTGAAGGTAGTCACACAAACACAACAAGAAAGCAGATGGGTGCAAACAAACCATGAAGCATCGGTCTTATTTCTGACCTCAAGCAGCATTTTGCATAGTCCCCCGATGTTAATCAGTTAAGGGCTGAATCCGTGTGTCTTAGGGCAAAACCACTAGTGACGGGAGGGATGCTGGGGCAGGAGAACCTCAGCCTAACCACGCAGCACGCCAAAGCCAGACACACTCTCTGTGCTCTCACAGCACCCAAGGAAAGGTGCTGCTGGCTCAGGCCGTGCATACATGGGGTGCATCTGAGCAGCAAGTGCTCAGGCTGCCAGCAGTCCCCTCCACTTTGCAGAAGGCAACAGAGGCCCTTCAGGAAAGGACAGCCCTGTCACTTTGTCTGCCTGACATTGGCCATCCAACATCCCTGCAAGGGCAGGTGGCATTTTTGGCGGCAGGCCAGAGCAGACACTCTCAACACAGACCTGTACAGATGGGTAACGCTGGGTTTCATGCTGCACTGTTGAAAATACACAATTTCAAGTTGTATGCTGGGCTGGCCGTGGGGTCACAGTCTGCATTGAAAGGGACAGGTTACACTCAGCAAAATGGCTCTGTCCCGGGAAGGCAGGAGGAGCCTCAGGAGCAGTGCTTGTACCAGGCAGAGGGGATGCGAACCAGGCTGCACCCCCACCCCGCACCCTCCCTTCCCAGCACCAAGGACCTTTGTCCCCGACAGGTCCCCTTTTCGGCAGTGGTCCAGAGGTGCCAGGACACAAGCTGACCCCAGGGATGCTGACAGCCACCAGAAAGGGGACAGGGGCTGCGGGAGCGGGATGCGCCCGTCCCCCCAGCCCAAGTTGGCCCCTTCGGTGGCACTTGGCAGCTGTCACCAGGAAACACCCGCAGATTTAATTAGCTAAATGGCATGAGGAGCATGATAATATGAATAGCAGGGACTGGAGGAAGTAAGACTTGGCCTCATGGTCTCCTGGTTTCGGTTCAGTGCATTTCCCCCTTTGGCAACGGGTTATTTCTTGGCCTCCTTCCTCCTTGGGAGGGATGACGAGGGATCAGCACCTCCAGCTGGGAGCACTCCTGGGGACTGCCCTTGGTGCCCGCAGCGGTGGGACCTCGGTGGCACCTCCGCACCCCGCTGGCTCTGGGGAGCTGCCCAGCAGCGCCAGGCTGTCAGACGGAGCAAGCTCAGGCAGGCTGGGGTGCAGAGGGAGTGCCCAGCTCCCTCCATCCCTCTTTGCTTCTCTTTGCTTGGGGATTTCGTGGGGTTCCCTCTCCAGACGAAGCCCCCGACTGCCAGCTGGGGGCAGGCGAAACAAGGAGAAGACGCCCCAGCGCCAGCGAAGGCAGCCTGCGCTGCTCTGCTCTGCCTTTTTGCTAACGAGGAGCCTGTTTCTGCCCTGATCGGACTGATACAGCCCACGCAGGCAGAGCCGGCAGCCGATGGAGGCAGAGGGCCACCCAAGTCCTCCCTCGGGTCACCACAACGCAGCCTGCCGGGGTATCGCAAGCACCAACCCATCCATCACTGTCCGTGCCAATAAACAAGGGTTTGCCTAAGGAGTCAAAGGGTGGGAGTTCAGCCCACAACCCCCCTGCACAAATCGGAGAGGTGCTTCAGACGTTCACCTCCTGCACGAACCGCCTCCTATGGCCATCTCCTGCACTGGGCTTATGGTGGGGCAGGAGGTCCAACCAACAGCATTTTGAAAGCCAAAATGAGGCAAGACCTGGATCTTCAGTTATGCCAAACCCCGAGCAGGACAAGCCTTACGCTGCCCGTCACACCCAGCTCCTTACACCCTAGGCACTGCCTTGCTCCCCAGCAGCGCTGCGGAGAATGGATGGAAGAAAACCTTCTTGGGGAGCAGAGCTCCCCACCAACCTGAGAGGGGAAGGGAAGGGAGAAACTCCTCCGTATCTGCAGGTATGAGCTCACGTAATTCATCGCAACAGATTTCATCAGACTTCACAGTCCTCAAAGGACATCTCCAGCAGAGTCTGGGCTGTGTAACCCTCCAATGTGTTGAGACAATGGAGGAATGCAAGCCCTGGTGCTATATCTCATGGGAACCGTATCAAGAATGTGACCCTGTTACTCTTTAAAGAGAAATCCATCCTACTTAGTCTATCCACAGTTCCAAAAATTGCCAAGCTTGCCTGTTTCTCTTCCGCAGGGATTTTTCTTGTATTCAAGACAGCAGTAAAGGCACCGCATGTCTCTGGGTGCGCTTTCAGATCCAGAGGGGAGATGCTTCCCCCTGACACACCAGCACGAGCCCACTGAATTGCAGCCTCTATTTACAGAGGGAAGGAAGCACAGGGTGCAGTGCCAGCAGTGGAGGCACCTGCTTCACTTTGAAAATATTCAGTAAAAGGCTGTTAACATTCCTGAACCACCGTAAAAGACTGCACAAAAAAAAGTTAAATGAGTCCCCCTTACCTACACACACGTAACGTTTCAGGCCAGAGCGACCATTTCCACCTATAACTACATCTGTGAGTATTTCTGGCACTATAGCAGTGCCCAAGAAACCCAGACAAGGCATTTGGTGTTTGAACCTGGATGCCTGGTGCATTGCAAAAAAGCAAAACAAAGATGAAAAGCAGGAGGCAGTTTTACAGGTTAAAAAAAAAAATAGATGCACTAGGTGAGAAAAATCATGTAGACACCTCTCCGCACTTCAGAGCCAGCTCTGATGTTCAGAGTCAAAACCAGCTGCAGATTTATGCGCAAGGGAAATAAGAAGCTCTTCCATCCGCTTCCACGGGGCTATCCCGTATGGCGACCGCTCCTGCAGCCCATCCCGCGGGCACCGCGCTCAGCCTGGGAGTTCTCACCTCCTCCTGCTCGACAAAGTTTCTTCTTGCTCGATGTGAGTCACCTTCAGGACTTTCTTGTCAATAAAAAGGTCTTCGGGATAATGAGCTGATCGATACTGCCTCTGCTGAGCATGGCCGCATAACCGGCTGATCTGGAAAACACAAACACAGCAGCATGAGGAAAAGCTGGGACCAGAAATACTGCAGGAAAATAGCTGAGATGCACCCTGGCCCCTGCACATGAGCTAGTCAGTCATCCCATCATCCTCATCTCTCCCATAGCTCACGCAAGCGCCTGAAAGCAAGTTGCTGCCCTAAGGATGCAACCCCGCTCTTGTATGGATATTCCCTGTGAGAGGGAAGGCAGGAAACTTCGGGCAGGATTTTTGGGCATCAAAGCGCCCCATGGTTGTCAAAAGCCCTGAGCTGCAGGCACAACTGGCAGAGCTCCCTGTGCCAGGTTAAACTCATGCTGGTAGGAAGGAGCTTGAGATGTTCCCCACTCCTTCCTTGCTGAAAGCAGCAGCATCTCGGGACGCTATGCTCCACTGTTCTAGCCAGGCTTTTAGGTAACACCTCCCCTCCAAAGGTAAATCCTGAGATGCCAGTTCTGCATCTCGAGGCAGCTCAGCATCTGCATGGTCTGCACTGCAGGTGCCCAGGGTTGAGCATCATACACGTCATTACTAATTAAAAAAATCAGGGCCTAAAATAACGCAAGCATTATGGCTACAGCCCAGTTGTACCATGGGAGGTCTTGATTAACAGGGCTCTGTTAATGACACAAATTAGCTCATTAGCACACAAATGATTCGGTAACCGGCTGCAGCAGCAAGGGAAGGAATCCAAAATGCCTCATTAAAGCTCTCCCGTGCAGCCAATGTCCCAAGACTCAGCCAGCAGCACTGTGGCCGCTGCTGCAGTCCATGCTGCGGATGGATTTGCAGTCGTCTCCTTCTCTGGGAGACCACTGAGGGATAACCGTTCCCCCAAGGCACTGGTGCTTCTGGGAAACTCGCCTTTTGAACCATCCATGCTGCTCCGCAGGACTTGTCCATGCTGGGTTGTGAAGGGGACTTGGCCGATTGCCAGGACCATGAAGGCACCACAGCTAACACCAAACCCTCTTTCCTTGACCCTCATCCCACCACCTGCATCCAGGCTCAGGATCAGCCATGTACCCACAAAATGCCTGTTCCTCACAGCACCTCATTTATCTTCATGCCACACGAACCAAGGCAGCCAACTAAACTCTGAGTTAGCCACACACCAAACACTAAAAGCTCACCCGCCACCCAAAGCTACAAGCATCTGATGTGTAAAGAGAAGAGATTAATTCTGTTCTATTACATCCTGCATTTGGGTGGGCAAATAAATTAGTAATGTCACCTCTCTCATTATCAAGAGCAGCACAGTTTGTTTGGTCAGGCTGCCATAAAACAAAGAGCAAAAGAGCAACCTCCTGGGAGCCGGGCACTGCCATTTCTGGTTCACAGCACGGTGGGAAGAGATGCTGCCACCGGTCCCTTCTGCACCTGCGGTTGCCTCTGCCAAAGCGGCTCCTCCTGCAGCTGCCGGGGGAGCAGTTTCTGCAGCATCTTACCCGTTTTTTATTCCGCTGCCCTCCCTTGGCTGTGTTTCCTCTCCGCCTTGCCAAACCCAAGTCTTGCAGAAGAATGTATCAGCCCTACTGCCCTCCCTAAGTCATGTGGCAGGCTTAAAAAACAGAAGGAGGAAGGGAGTAAGAAAAACAACACCATGTTTTGGGCTGTTTTCTTTGCCTTTGGGGTTTTCCTTTAGCACCTATTGTTCTCCCATAAAATTCTCAAGTAACCCCCCAATGCAGGCAGCCAGGACTAGAAGGAAACCACAGGGCAGCAGGAGACCTGGACAAGGGCATTTGGGACACCGGAGACCCCACCACTGCAGAATGGGTCTGCACATCCCGTGCTCTCTCTGTGCTGGCCAGTGCCACTGTCCCTGCAACAGGCAGACTGGCAAGAGAGCACGAGGATGCACGGGGGTTTGCAGATCTCACCCCCCAAAGGTGCCCTTCGAGCCGGGGGGAGGCCAGAGATGAGACCTGCCACAAAATCGCCCCGGGGAAACACAAGGTATGCAAATGCGACAGGACGGATGGCACAGAACAAGTGATGCCACAAATGCAGCATCACTGCACCACGCTCTGAATGGGCATGTAACGCGGAGGAGAGAAGCAGGAAAAGGTCAGGTATTTTCAGCCTCCGCTTGCGATGACTCCCTTTGATTCTCCCCAGCTCTGTCAAAAGCCTCCCCTTCCCTTTCCACAGCCTGCCTTTCAGCTGGCGAAGCCTATTGAACCCCAAGAGAAGAGCAAGTCCAGGATCAAGGCTTTTTTCCCCAAGGATGCTGAGACACGCTGAATGCGACGGGAGGGCCTGAGTGACAGCGCGAACAATGGCACTTCAAACAACAAAGCAGCCGGGCAGACCGGGGCTGCCTTGTCTCCCACCCGGCACCGAAGGTATCGCAGCCCCTCTGCGCCCAGCTCCTGCATGGGAGTGCGGTTCTGCCACG
>NW_009230480.1:59915-61076 GCF_000690835.1 Fulmarus glacialis
TGCAGCCCCACTCGGTGTCCGGGTACCACGGGCTCCTGCGAGGGATGGAACCACAAACAGGATCGTGCTAGCCCTGACATGGGACAGCAGATGAAATCTTCATGGATAGAAGCTGGAAAGTCTGAGCAGTGCATCCAAGTTTTTACTTATTTATTTATTCAAGGACAGTTAACCTTTTCAGGAAAAAAAAAAAACAAACCTGCAGCCCATCTTGCAAAGTCACAGTGAAATGATTGTCACATTTTAGTCAAACAAAAACCCAGCTGAGATTTGAACTTTAAATAAAGTGAGAGAATGTAGAAGTAACAGATTGCCTGCTCGTTTGCAGGGGCGGCATCGCGTGCGCCTTTGGGGGGAGGGAAGGATTTCACAAACCATCTGCCAAAGTCTGCTGGGCCACAAGCGGTCCTAGGACAACAGCTCAGAAACCCTGTTTCAATCTTTTCCCCTTTTTGAATCCCCGCTGCAGGCTCAGGAACACATGAACCCAGTTTCCCAGTCTCTTCCTAATCACTGCTATTTTAAAGTGAGCTCCAAATTTTAAAAAGTCCAGAAAAATGCCACTATAGGGCAGTTGGAGAAGGGACAACACAAGCTTCAGACTTTGCGGGGAAAAGTGAGATGCTTCAGCTCTCCAGGCATCGCTTGTTTTGGCAGGAGCAGCAGAGCAAGGGCAGCCAGATCCCCGGCAAGGTGGGATGCCTGCAAGAGTGAGAGCAAAAGGAAGGCGGCGTATCTAATCGCGTCTGCTAAACTAGTATCAAGCGAGAGTGGTAATACGTGGCTGCCTCCTGCCACACAACTACAAATGTGAAATTCAAAGCGAATTGACAGAATGGAACCGCTGGCTCTGGCTCTGCATGCTATCAGCAGGATCGTAAATATACACGAGTCCTTATCTAAAGTATATTCAGTGCAAGAGCCGAGCAGTCTCTTATTTCACGTCTCACACACGGTCCCAGAACAGGTGGCAGCTTGAAGCATCACGCCACGAAAAATGAATAAGTAAATCAAATGGCACGTGGTTTTTAGGCAACGGGGGTTGGGGTTTTGTTTGTTTTTAAGAGAACCTGCAGATCCACCAAAAAACTGCCACAAGGGGACATAAGGCAAGTAAAACCTTCCCAAAGCCCTGAACTTTTACAATCCCCCAAAGCCACC
>NW_009230481.1:0-21225 GCF_000690835.1 Fulmarus glacialis
TCCCAGCGTTCGCTTTCCCTCCTCAGCTGGCAATTGTACAGTTAGTATGAGGAGTGGGGGGAGCAAATGTTTGGGAGTACATTTTAAAAGGAGAAATAGCCATTAAAGGAATTTTAAAACCTTATCTGTAGGGTCATATAATCAAGAAAATATCCTTAAGGACTGCAGAATCTCCTAATTTTCTCCTCAACGTGCTCAGAAAAAATCAACATGAAACTTTGTGGTATGAAAACAATGTTGAAGATGATTTAGCAGAATGGAAGTTATCCTCAACTTTTCTTGTCCTTTTGCTCCTCTTATAAAGGTATAGGCAACCTCTGACATGTACACTTGAGCTATTTTGACCTGAAAAGCTCCAAGAAGCCACAGACCCACCTTAAACCCTGCCCTGTTCTTCTTCATGGTATCCTGCAACTCTGTAAAGCCCGAGAGAAAAAAATGAGCTCTGCCACGTTCCTTAAATTGTCCGGGTGGCAGGGCTACCCTGCCTGTCAGGCTGGATCCCAGCTTTCCAGCCTGCCCTGAGCAAGCAGGGACGGGTACGGTGCAATCTGGGACTGGGCTTAAAGGCTGATTAATCACAGGTACATTGTATTGCTGCTGGGCGTTGGAATTGATGGGTCGGTTTGTATTTAAATCGTTTGGGGCATATTCAATAGCTGGCTCTAGAGAATTGGAAGGATACTGTTTTATTGCAGTTTGCATAACACTAAATCAATAAACACATTCAAGCAGATGGAAAGCAAAACACAGGAGAAAAATAGCACTATTTGGAGGAGAAAAGAAATAGCAAAGAGCACTTCTCACTGATACTTTTGCCTTGAAAACACAAGCAGATGCTCTCACAGCAGAGACCTGATCTAACATCCACCTGCCAGCTCCCTGGGGCTGGGACGTGCCCCAACGACACCACGGTTCTGCAAAGGGCACCCAGCACCGTAACAAGCAAAATATCACCGTTTATTGCAGCCGTGACCTACTGAATGGCACGTAATGAGGAATTTTCCATTTCAAACTTTAATGCAATAATTAAGATGTCCATTAAGGTCTTTACAGTTTGACTGCTTGTAATTAAAAATGGGAGGGCGGGGGGGCAATGGCAGGGAGCTGCGGTCCGGGGCCATCAAGCTCCCGCCGGCAGCTTTAAGTGCTCTCCCGGATTTTTCTTCTCTGTTTTGTTTCTTTCTTCAAAATAATCTTTCTGGTTTTGTTTGTAACTGTCCTCCGGGCAGGTGGCCTGAAAAACACATGAAAACCAATCTTAGTTCCCACAAGTACAACTTAATTTTAAAAAAGAGCTTTTCCCCTCTACCAAAACACCTCCGAAATACCAGTGCTCCTGGGCTGCAGTTTTTGGGGGAGCAAGGAGATCCTCGGGGCATCGCCTTGAGCCAGCCTGCCCCATCCGACGGCCCCGCAGCAGCGCTGGGGACATGGCGTGAGCCAGGACAGCCGAGCTCCATCAGCAAAGAGTCACGGGAATAATCCAAAAGCACAGCGTGACCGTCAGCCGCAGGAACGGTAACTGGGCTTTTATGCTCCAGTTGGTTTCCAGACCGGTATAGCTCCCTGCTTACACAGTTCTCGGTGCAGGGTGGGGTAGGTTTTAATCCAATAATGAAAAGAGAAGAAACCCCCATACAAACCCACATCTTCCAAAGTGTCTCTGCTCCTGGGAGGCCAAAGTCCCATTATCCAGTAATAGGATTTGGCCTCCTAAAACAGTACTGAAACACTTGTAAAATTTTGTTCCCAAATCACCAGGTTTTTGCAAAGGATTAACAAAAATTAATGATTTGACTGAGGAAGTAGCTGCCAGACAAGGCTGATCCCTTGAATCCCTTCCCAAATTGCTTTCCCCTGCTCTGTACAACTACCGATTTACTGGCAACTCGCTCTTGTTCTTCCAAACACAGCGCCGGACGCGATCCCCTGGCACTTCGGTATTAATTATTCTCTAACAAATTGTTTTTAGTTTCCACTCCAAAGGAAAAAAAAAATAAAAATCCCACTTCCATGGGAGACAATGGAAAGGTACACGTGTAGCAATTATCGGTAGGATTTTACACAAAGAATTAGCAACCTGCTCGCGCATGTCCTGCATTCTCATTAAAGGCAAAGCATTTGTGGTTGACAGGGGATTTTCCTGTGCAACCATTTAGGCTCATTGCAGCTGTTAAATTCCTTTCATATGGGTTTTTTTTCCCCCCTCTCCTACCAAGTCTCACACCAACCCACTCCTTTACAGTCTCTCCTGTGCACCTGCGGGAGTTACAAGTGAGGGGAAGGCTTTCATGAGACTCATCCTCAGCCCTTCAGATGCCCGGAGCCGGTGCAAACCTTGGCTGGTCATGGGTGCCTTTCTATGCTTTTTTTCTTATTTCGCCCCAAACGAGAGAAGCAATGGCTCGTGCCTGTAAACCTGGTGTGACAAATTCCCCGGCTGCGGTCGCTTTCGTGTGGTTTTGCTGCTGCAACCAACCTGCTCCTCAGCGCACGCAGCTCCGCTCTGCCTCCTCCAGCACCCTCCCTCCGGCTCCTCCGTCCCGTGGCCCATCCCTCTCCCAGCCCCTCTCCACAAGCCCATTTAGCAGGTTTGGGGGAGCAGACGAGGCCCCCGCATGTCCCCAGGCTCATAGGAGGGAGGATGTGCCCTCTTCTTCTGCACCCCAGACCCTGGTTATTTACTGGTTATTTAGCAAAATAAACCCCCTAAACAAACAGTATTATCAGCAAGAGCATAATCAGATATCAGAGAGGAGGTCTTCAGATGAGGAATTTATCATGATCTGTTTTATTTCATTTTATTTCAGCCCATCTGGGGCACAATTGTGCTTTGAAAAGGGCTGGAGGCTGCAGTTCCACTGCAGGAGCCACCTGGACCAGCAAGAGCTCAGCGTAAAACCTCCGTCCTCGCGATTTCATTTTACAGAAACCTCTAAGTAGGACACGGACTGCCACAAAGTGGGTGACCTGGGAAATGTTTGCACAGCCCCAGGCTGTCCTTCCAGGAGAGCCAATGCCGGTGGGAGACGGGCTGTTCTGCACCTGGACAAAAAGGTTCAGATCCAGGGATCATGACAGACCTTTTCAGAGGGTACCTGTTTTCCAGGGACTTTGTGCCTGGGAGCCAGCTGGGAGTACAAAATTCAATTTTAACTCATTTCTTACTTAAATGATGCATTTTTGGGGATTAAAAACTACGGGGAAATTTTGATTTGCCTCCAAATCAGATTTTTTTCCTGGCTCATGGCTCTGTGACGAGCTCAGTGAAAAGCTTTAGCCTTTATGTTGCCAAACACTGGATGCAGCTCTTCATCCTTTGAGCTCTGTCGAATACCAAGTGATCTCTCTCAGCACCCTCAGATCATTTCAATATTTTCAGAAATGCACTGTGTGATTTTGATTCGAGTTAGGATAAAATTACTGAAATCCAGAAACAGAGGCAGAGCCTTGAGAGGGACAAACTCTTCCTGGCAGGTTTTGGAAATCTTTCGTAATAGCTTGGGGTTGAAAAATGGGAACTCTTTGGGAGAGCTAAAAGATAAACATGCCTGGAACCAGCTGGTTTTTAAAGGGTTTAGGATAGAAACCATGCCTGAAAGAGCATCATTAACAAGCATTACCCACAGGTTTAAAGGATATGGATAAAGCTGTTCAGGATGGAAACGGAACCAGATTCACTGTTGTTTCAAAACCAGATATGCTAATACACACGCAATTACACGCTGAATTTGCCGTGGCAGTTAGCCTGGCTGAGACCCGCCTGTGTGGTTGTATCTGCGTGCACTGCCGCAGTTAAAACACAGAGTAGACACGCGAAAATCCGGCTTGTAAATGTAACACCAAGGCAATGCAATTTGGGGTATTACTGGTTGTTTTTGCTGTTCGGATTGTGAGGGGGCTAAGGCTGACAGCTCAAAGAAGGCGTCTGCCTCCAGGAGTGCCCCGGATCGCTGGAAACCAGGAGGGGTTTCACTTTAGCACCTACCCTTTTCTGCAGAGCCAAAAACTATAGCATGAATAGGAAATGGCAGATTTTGGCATTGCTCAGGGCTTCGGTGTTTGTAGGTGAATCTTCACCACTGGACTGGTAAGAACATGTCACTGCTCTCAGTAACGACACCTTTTTCTCTCTTTTCCTTCAATGCGGTGCCAATTTTTAATCCTTTTCTGATGGTGTCTGTTCATCCTCTCCCTCCTCCTCCTCCTCCTTGGAGATTTCTGGATTAAAGAATAAAGCACAGAATTGATTTCCTGAACGTGCATTAGAGAGGATTATTCCAGGAGATTCATCCGTGTTTGGTGGATTAATATTTCCAGGGAAGGGCATCTGCGATCTCAGCCAATACTTCTCTCAACATATCCCAAAACATTTTTTGCTTTTGCAGGCAAGGAGGAGGAGCATCTGTAACAGCAGGAGACGGACAGCAGAAGTTCACAGCACTGGCGTTTGAGCTTCAGAATCTTTTCTAACACCAGCATTTCCCATATAAATATATGAAGGGTGTTTTATGTGAATTCTGCCTTTTCTTTACTCTGCTAATAATAAAAAAAAAAACCAAAAACCAGACACATATCAGAGAGACGCAGAAAACACTACCAGCACCAGGGAAGTCAGCTACAAATCCCCGTGTAGCATCACTTGCCACCAACAGCACCCTCTGAGAGAGGGGCACAGCATTCAAACGAAACAGGAGCCTGTCCAATTAATTAATTTGGCCTCCATACCCTGCACAAACGTAGCAGAACAAGGGCCTGTTATGTTATAAGAGCAATCTGTGAAGCCTTTCTAGCAATGCGTGGCTCTGAATTATGCTTCGGAGGTTAACAGCTGAAGTTGAGCTAAAGCTCCCTCCTCCTGTCCTCCTCCTCCTGGAGAAGACACTGTATATAATTGAGCAGAAGAGGCAAAACCTTTTCCCAGGAGAGGTGGAGGCGAGTCAGCTCCAAACCTTAATTGAGACCTTGGAGACCAGCCTTTAGATGTCAACCAGCCGGACAAAAAATGATTGCTCCTCAGTCATGCTTGGACAGATCAGCTGGGCTCCCCTTGCACTCGGCTTTAGCAGGGCTCGGTCTGGTAATGGCCGTAAGGAAAAAGAAGAAAGGAATAAAAAAAATCAGATTTTAGCAGGGGGGCAAAAGAAAGCATTCAGAAGGACTGCCTATCCATCCCTGGAAGTTTTCTTCTAGGTATTGACCACATTATCTGCTTGTACTCTTGCATGGTCCAAGGTTTGCAAGCAACACTGCTATAAGGCAGAGTAAGTGTTAGAAAGCAAGCTGGGGACTAGTGCCCGCAGGTAAGATTGTCCTGCCCTGTCGTCAGCACATCTGGCAGCTGCTTCAGAGAAGGAAAGGGTCTTCGCTTTTATCCTGCCCTCCAATCTGAGGAAGGCACTGGGTGTTGTAGCCACACTTTGAGTCCGAAACTCTTGGTTTCAAGAGCTGGTTTGATTTTTGCCTCCAGTCTCAGTCTAGGACCAGAGCAGGAAATCCCAAAGTGTCACAGAAAATCATCTATGTGTCTGTAAGGATGGGGAAGGAAACAGAGCCGTTGCCTGGGGGGGTGGGAAAACCTGGCAGCAGCTGAAGAGTCATGCTAGAAGGAAGGATGGAGCTTCACTTACTCGAAATGGATACCGGCATTCAGAGCAGGAGATGGGAATGGGGGATTTTAACTCCTGACCTGCTCTGAAGAAGCAAAGAGCTGGTCCAGAGGCCGGGATTGCGGCGTGGGTGGGAAGGCGGTTGGGGTGAGAAGGTCACAGTGGAGAGGGATGTACATGGAGAGAGGGACAAACTTTCGGTGGAGTTTCTGTAGGTGAGGCTATCTATCCAACTTTGCGGGTATTCCTAAATCCTGAATTTTGTGTCCTTGCTTCTGATGTCACGTTGTTTCTTGCATGAATGCGACTCATTTGACTGAGTTTATCCTAACGTAGATCACCACGTCTGAGCAGATAGCCTGTCCCTGAGCCTTACAACACCAGATCACCCCTCCTCGCAACGCATTTATCTCCGTGCTTTCATCTGGCTCTCAGGGATGATGTTTATCAAGCAGAGGTTTCTACCCAGGGCCTTTAGGCACATCTGTATAGGTGACACCAGCCCTGTTAGCTAATCCAGAGAGAGCAAAGCAAGAATCTGAAGTGCAAGGGCAAAATAATTTGTTGACATTTTGCCCATCTCCTGAGCAGCATCGTCCCAGCGGCTGCATCCGCATCCCGGCAGCTCCGCCGAGGGACGGCCCTTTGCACAGCACGCACAAAAGTTCCTTGGCAAAAGCGTGGATCCCTTCAACCAGGGCTGATAAACCATGTGGTCTCACAACTCTTTTGTTTCATTACCATTGCCAAACTACAAACATAACAAACGGATTTGCATTTTCTTAGAGCCACCAGGAATTTGGAGGAATAATTTTTCCAGCTGACGCTCAGCACTGGGCAGTAAGGACGTTACCCCGTGTGCCACAGCTCTATCTGGGATGCTGAAATGCAGAAACATGGCCTGACATAAAGAATAAACACAAACCACATGATTTATTTATTAGTCCCATCACATGACGTGCTGTTAGCTAATGCCTCAGCAATGCATTACCAACAAGCAACGTAATGAGTATTGTCTTGCTTGGCTTCAGATAGAAACTTCAAGTTGAGACATGGATTGAAACATCTCCTTGCAGTCCCTCTTGCTTTCCTCCTTTTTTCCACAGCAATCACAGGAATCTCCATCTCCCTTCCCTGTCCCCATAGCAGAAACATCCCACAGCAGGTCACTGTCTTTTTTGCTTTCTGCAACAAATCGCACGAGACTTCTCTGTACCTCTGTGTACCTAAACAATAGGGATAGTTGAATAATATCTTCCTTTTCTCCCAATTTCTAGTTTTCTGTAAATAATGTTTTCTCTCTAAAAGATTCCTCCCCCCTCCCCAAGGTCTGCCTGGAAAAAACAGCTCTTAAAATAAAACATTTGGTGTTCAATATGGATTTACTCCACAGGAATTTCTCTTGGTTTCGTTTTCCAAGTGTTCCGAATGGAAAGCTTCAACCAGATGGCGCCCGAGAGAGCGCGTCGCAGCTTCGCATTTTCAGGACTGATATAACTTATCGTGAACTGCAAAATAGCTTCTTTCACGCTGTTCCTTATCCCAGCCCTTAACAGCAGCCTTTTTGGCGACACAGCTCAGTAATTAAAACCTGCACTTGGGAAGCGATTCCTTTAACCGTGGAAATTAAAGATGTTGCTCCTGAGTGCCCAGACATTTGCAGAGGGCCGGGAAGCCACCCGAGGACCTGTCCCCACTGCGGTTTCACCACAGGAAAGGGAGAGAAAACAGGAGAGCGATGCAACGCTCGTCCCTCGGAGAGAAAAGAGCTGCCGGGGAGTGCCTGCGCTCGAACTGCAGCCTGGGCTCGTCGTAAATCTTCCCGCCGTGCAGCAGCACCGCTTGCTCGATAAATGATGCTCCAGCCTGAAGTGTCAAAATGAAAGAAAAAAACCCACTTTTTCTTTTTTTTTTTCTCCTTCTTTCTAGTTATTTTTGACAAGCTGGAAGAGAACAGGGGGAGAGGGAAAGGCTGACGCATGTTTGATATACACTTTTGATGGAGCTTTTACTTTATTATGTTTAATTGAAAAGTGTTAACGTCGTCTGACATGAATATTCAGCTGATGCCTTTTGGTGCTGTTCCAGGAGTTACGATCGCCTGTGATTCCACTACGGCTTCTCAGCACGGAGCCCTGTCAAAGCCAGAGTGACAGTGGGGAAGCTATTAATTGAAATAGCTTCATTAATTAGTAATTAACAGCAGGGTAATGACTATGTCACACATCGTATTTCAATGAATGCCCTTCATGTGTTATGGGGCCTTTAATTAAAGAATATGCATTTTAATTAAAGGCAAGTTTGGCCCTTTGGCCTCTGGAATACAAAAGATGTCTCTAACTTTCAAGACTGGGAGGAGGAAAGGTTAGTGTGGGGAAAAACAGGCTAAGTGCGAGTCGTTTCAAAGTTAAATCCCCACCGCTGCCGTTCCCGGCTCCCGGCCAGGTGAGGAGCAGCCGCTGTGCTTGCAGGATCCGCGCGCAAAGCCGGGTCCAAGCAAACCCCCTCTTTGCACCCCGGGTGTCGCCGTGCTTGGCACAGCGGCCGCATTCGCGTCTGGCCAAGGGAAGGTGCAGGTTTGGGGGATTTTGGAGCAGCTCGAGCACAGCTCCCATCCTTCACGGCGCTTCCTCGAAAAGAAAGTACCCGTCATTCCCGAGACGGGCACGGGGCTTGGAGAGGATCATTTCAATGAACCAAATGGGATAAATTACAGCAGATTTCGGTCTGTGCGTATTCTGCTGGTTAGGATTTACTCCCTGGGACTGGAGTGGGCACAGCGCTGGTTTCTGTTGGCTGTAAGTACAGCTTTTTCTGGAGTGATCCCACACATATGCTCGGAAAGACAATTCGGAGGTTTGAAATATATAGATTACACAGTGAGCATCAAGGGAAAGTTTAGGAAAACAGATCCACGGTGCCCAAGAGCTATTTACAGTCTCAAGCAAAAAACCTCAACCCCGTAAAACAACAAAACCTCAACCCAACCCAACCAGAAGCAACCACCAAAAGGGTTCCTTTATATTTTGATCAAAAAAGCATTTTCGTTTTAAAAACAAAAAAATTCAAACTGGATCCTTTCAAAAATAAACTCTACTCCCCTGACATCCCGATCTGAAAGACTGAAGAGAAGCTTCCCAAATGTGATGAGGATTAGATGAGTGAGACATTGCATTTCAAAGAGAAAATGGCACATCAAAGGCAGCCTCAGCCCGATATTGAAGTACCCACCCAGGAGGGCTCCCGCCCGGAGGGTTGGACAAGGCAGAGGCGGTCGCTGCTGCTGGGAGCGCTCGGAGAGAAGGTGGGAAGGGCAAGAGGCAGCCCCACGTCTTTCTGAAGGCAGCTGGGGTCTGGATCGGGCCAACGCAGGTTTTGGGAAGCACATCTGCCTCTCCTGGCTCATGATGCCGGTTGGAAAGCCACCGCTTTGCCCTGTGCTGCTGAAATGTCAACAGTGTAGTCGTGTCTTTAATCAACCCTAGAAACTCATTTAATAACGAACTAAGAGCATCTTCTGCCTCCCCACCTGGCCTTTTCCAGAAGGTGGAGGCTGAGGCCTCCTTTACCTTGCCGTTACATTGCCAGCGTGTCTGGGGATGGCCAGCCCCACCGGGAGCACGGGCTGGTCCCTCGGTCCCTCACGTGGTGAGGACGCTGTTTCCCTTGAGCAGATCAGGCGTTGTCTCAATTTATGGGCTACAGAAGAAACTGTGCTAAAACTTAGTCATAAAAGCCAATAGTTCCACCAGGTGAAGATAATTTATACTACTATTTATACTAAAATATGACCCTCTTATTGCACCAGAGCGCTGAACTCCTCCAGTATCTCTTTAGTCTCCTCGGAGAGGGTGCAGAGAGATCTGCGAGTCCCTGATACCCAACAGCACTAACTGAGCCCACCCTGGGTGGGCCAAACCCTTCCAGACCCCCCCATACCCCATGGAGGTGATAGCTGGAAACGGGGACACGGACGTATGCGCCAACCCCAGGTGGCTGTGGTGTGAAAGAAGGAGATGCAGAGGAAAGGAGGTTTGGAGCAAAGCGGACTGGGATGGTGAGATACCATCTGCCAAATCCCTTCTGCTGCTGTAAGGAAAGAAATGGAGAAAACAAGTGGATGACGAAATTCAGAGTTAAACTTTGGAGGAGAAGTTGGGGGAGGGAAAACGTGTGAATCACTCAGGGTATCCAAGTATGGTAATTAATGTTAATAACATTAATTTAAACGGACAAGCAATATTTTATATTATATTTCTTTGGCATTTTTACTGGTGTCACACTGGGTTTGTCCTTGTGTCCTGGATCAGTAAGATCCCATTCACTGTGAGTAAAACCAAGGGTGACTTCGGGGTGAGGAGTTGTTTTAAAGATCATCTTTTTTTTTTCTATTTCCCAAAGTAAAACTCCAGGTATGAAATTCCTACTCAGGTGGGAACGTAAATTGTTCAGACACAAATGATTTATTTACTTTGCCACAGCAGGTATTTCGTGCAATTGTGGGAAGATGGACCATGTTTCTGTTCACCACTGAGGCTTGTGCGTGCGCATTTTGCTGTTACACTGGCTCAGACACTAAGAACAGCATATTTTAAGCATATTTCATCTTTAGACCCTACATCCATTCAAGACCCCCTGGGTTTGGTTTCACAACCTGTGCTAAAGTTGCGACCAAGCTGGAGGGAAAAGTGCCATCACAACGTGTGTCAAAAAAAAGCCTTTGGTTTTACCGCCCTTGTTTATACGACTGTTAAAATGCTGGGGGGGTGCTCAGCTGTGTGTAAAACATGGAGATCGGGTTTGCCTCCTGAATAAGGCTGCTTGAAAAATCATATATGAATTTTTAAAAGGAAAATGGCTCCCTAGATAAATAAATTTTGCTGGCATATAGAACAGCAAAAGATGCTAAGGCTATTGTAAAAATAAGAATCAAACCCTCTTGTTTTCCAGTTATCTGATCTCTAATGCTGACTGGATTCACCTTAGCAGAAAAGACCCTAAATGAGTCTTCATTTTCTTCAACAATTCTAACAATAAATCCTGATTTAGGGTCAGTCTTGATAGAGTAAGCCTAAATATACTGAGCATGAAATGCCCTTTCTTGCTGTATGGCAGAGAGATGCTTGGGGTGTTCTTAGACACAGCTCTTGGCAACTCTGCAGTTGGAAAATTCATCAAAATACAGTCAAATCCCTGTTCAGATGAGACACGGACTGGGAGAAGGAGTCTGGCTGGTCTCTGTGGGACATCTTGGCCACAATTTTCCTTTTTATTTGCAGACCCAGCAAGAAAGTCCAACCCGAACGTGACCCACCCCTGCAGAGCAGAGTTTGGCCCTGACTCCGGGTGACTGCGATTCAAGTCCGACGATGCTCGTGAGGTTTCTCCCACCTGGGAGAAGACTCTACCGTTAGTCTGTCCACTAGGTGCAACTCATTAAGGTAATTGCTATCGCTGCAGAAAGGCCACCCGACGGCTCCTGCCCCCAGCCAGGGGATGCCAACAGCCTGGTCTGTGGCCGATGCCGAAGCCGGCTCTGGAGTCAAGCCAGCACCTCTCTGCGGTTTCGCTCCACCTGGGAAGAGCATCATGGCAGAAGAAGGACAGACGTATCCTATTTACAGGTTTCGGTGAAATCCAAACGTCTCCGCAATGCGCACTGAAAACCCTTGTAAATGCCTGACCTTGCTCTGCTTCCCCTCTGTTGTACAACTCCAGGAGGAGAGCCAACTTGTCCCTTTTTTCCTCTGCTTTTTTTTTTTTAATACCTTGTTTGTTGTGTACCAGAAGTCGCCTCATCACTTTCAAATCAAACGTCTTCTTCCTTTCTGCTCCCAGAAATTAAAATGTGGCAAGGTCTTTTCTTTTTTTTTTTTTGTTTTTTTGTTTGTTTTTGAACAGCAAGATTAAAAGTTGTTTGAAGAATAATGTTTTCCTAAGTTTTAGCTGACATTCAATTTTAATGACTTTTTAAACAAAGTAACTATTAACTGTGCATCGTTTTATAGTTTCCTGATGTCTGACAGGTGTTTTTGCCCATGTGGGAAACAGATGCTAATAACATTTTCCCTAATAGCTCATAAATAATAAGCATTTAGCATTTTCCTTTGTATACTGCTCTGTCAATAGCCAATTTACTTTTCAGAAGCCACAACGTTTTCCTGTCAATCAGTTTTAGCCTCGGGCACTTTTTGGTGATTAGAAACCCCTTAGAGAGCGAGAACTCCAAATTAGTTTTAAATAAAAAATAAGAATATTCATGCTGTTGAACATCTAAAGGTGAAAAAAAAAGATCTGGGTACATAAATATCACTGGTGGGGTATTAATACTTCATAGAAATAGAGTGACCAACTGCTCTCAGGAGAAATGCAGCAAAGACAAGCACATGACACAAAGAAAGTAATGTATGCTGGAGAAAAATAACTTTTTATTTAAAAAAGGAAGTAATTTAGGGGTTTGCTAAAAAGCTTTAACTCTAGGAGAGCTATATCACCTTCTTATTTGGAAAATAAACAGCAAATCTAGCATAGCACTTGATGCCTACCACGGTGTCTCATTCTTTCGATACGCCTTGGATCTAGTCCTGACATGTTGTGTCTTTCCAGGAGAGAAAAGGGGTGAAGCCGACATCTTCCCCTCCGAAGGGAGAGCAGATGCAGCACTGGGACGTCCGCAGTGGTAGGCACCAAACCCAGAAGGTGTCTGGAGGACCACAGGGACCACGGGGAGCAGGGACCAGCTCTCCAGGCAGTTGTCTTCTGCTGGTTCATCCCCGCAGAACCCCCCCCTTTTCTACAGTCACAAGAAGTGTCAGATAAGGGTCCAGGTATCTCCTGTCGGACCTCTTAGGCTTCACTGCAATATCTACGTACCTCCCAGGTAAAAACAGTTTCAATAAACTCCATTTCAATCACTTTTTTCCCCCCTCAATGATCACAATAAACAGCACTTTGGGAAAGAGAAGAACCTTGTGCTCCAGGATTCAAACCTATTTCTGGTGGTGGTGTGTTCAGGTTTCACACCAGCTTTGCATCACCGGACTTCACCACATCAGCATTTTGGGGGTTGTTGGACTTTCAGCAGAGTTCTGGTCACCGCTGGAGACAGGATACCGATATGGATGGAGGTTGGCTTCGACACAGTTTGGCCTTTTCTGCATAAATGAGCTGAAATTCATTGATTTCACTGTTCATTAGCCTTATATCATCACATTGCATTGTAATATGCAGCTCTTCCGCCAAATTTATTTTCTCATTCATTTTGAGAGAGAAATGGAGTGATGCAACATTCGCCAGCCAGTTCGAAAACCAGCATTTTTTTTTAAGAGAAAGTGGCATCATTTATTCTAACGTATTGACCTGAAACTCTGCGGCGCACTGACATATCTGCAGCCGCACTGAATACCATTAAACCCCAAGGGGTCTTACTTAATCAAATGTAAACATGAATAATGCAGTGACATAAAATGCAGGTATCGCATATATACAAGACAAAGGGTCAGACAGGAGGTTGGTTCTTCTGGTTGATTTTTCTTCTTGAATGAAGGAAAAGGAAACTTTTGCCCTCAAATGAAGTGATTCTTCAATCCCTACCATCAAACGTGACAACAGTGACATGACCCACATTATTTTCTTCCTTCACGAGCTCATTTTGTAGCAGCAGCCGTGTCACATTAACTCCTTTTGAAGTGACAGCAACGAAATGGTTAATGGCAGTGTTAAATGACTATCCTTGGATTTAGCATTAGCACTGAGGTGAGGAAGCCTGGATTTTTCTAAGCAATTCAATTCAGGCTGCCTGGTTGCCCACGCAGAAGGGAAACATGCCCAATGTTTCAATTCACATGTGGTAACTTTCTACTAATAGGGATGTTAATTGAGAGTAGAATAGCTTGAGCAGGTAACGATTAGCTGACACTCCTGCTTTTACAAAACGTACCATGGCACATCCATGCATAGTAGGCTGGAAATCACTTTTGCCTATCTAATTTTTAAAGCTAAATAATGGCTGTTCTGGAAGCAAAAGGGCTTCTGGCACCAGGCTGGGGCATTGCGTTAGCACTCATTGCTCCAGAAGAGTTCCAGTGAACAGCCCTGGCACCACTGACTGTAGGGTGCTGGGTTTTGTTCAACACCTTCTGTTCAATTCCCAACTTGACAATGTCCTTCAAGGAGTACTTGCCAGGAATAGCTGGACGGAAGAAGGGTCGATGCTTGGTATTGCTGGGATCATAACTCCTTTTCGTGGTCTGGGTGCTGATGGAGTACCAAAACCTGCAAGAAGTTTTGAGACTCGCTCTCCAGACGGTGTTGGGTGGGAACTGTCACTGCTGAGTAGCTCAGTGTTAGGTGTAAGAGCTTTGAAAGAAACCTGAAAGACTCATGATACTTTTTCATTCATTTATTCCTTGGTCATCTTCTCCCACTCATCTCCACCAGTCCCAAACCCCTTATCACTGCTGCTCGGGCTCCCACGCGGGAGCAGTTCAAGCTGGCCTCCTTGGCCAACCTCAACAACCTGAAAACGAGGGAGAAGCTCTTAAAACCCCCCCACATCCTTACGAGACTTTCTCTTGCACATCAAAGTGAAGGAGAGGAAGCAGAATAATCCCAATGAGCTATTGCAGTGTATTTAACCCCAATTCTTTATGCCCCTGCACTAGTCAGGAATAATGCCTGGTTTTGGTCTTCTCCCTTCCTGTTTTTTTGGGCTTACTACACATCAAATGGTAAACTGCCCCGAACAGCTACCTCGTTAGTTTTTCCCCTCTGAGCAGTTGGGTTGAAACATATGCCATTAGACCTGATGTCCCCAGTTAAAACCTCTGTCACATCACTAAATATTTTAGCAAATAAAAAATTTTTTAAACACGCGGCCAGATGTCCACATCGACACAGTGCTTAAGGCGTTTGACTGATAAAAAGCCAGGGCCCTTGGTAAGCGGGGATTTAAAAACATGTCCTGAGGCAAGTGTGTGATATTAAAAACATCCTGGGCTCTTTTGTATGGAGATTTGCATACGTTGAGGTTTTAAAGAGAGTGTCCATCTGTCACTGAGCATTCTCCCAATACAACAAAGCATCGATAAATATTTTGAACCACAGTCACTTTTCAGCAGGCACCAGCAAGGAAGCAGAATGGTTTCAGCTGGGATATCCATCGCTTTGTGCAATAAAAGGAGCTGCAGTTTCACTTGGAAGCGGTGTTTAATATTTATGAGGATGACAGCCCTGTACAATTACAGAAATACAACCTGGCCCTTGAGTGATTCCATAAAAAGTATCAGCCAGCCAGAGCAAAAAAAAACCCTAAAGCTTTTGTTCTGGAAAGTCTGGTTGCTGGATGCAGTGATGTACCGCGATCGCGCTTCAGCAACGGTGGCACCCGCTTGCAACGCACATGGCAGCAGGCCTGCTCCAGCGTCTGTTGAAGCAATGGGAGGACTTCTGCCAGCTTTAATGAGCTCTGGACCATCCTGGATGAAGCTGAATTGTCACCGAAGTGGATGAAATTCATCGTTCTTAGTGTATGTGTTGGGAAGAAAGGGTCAAAAATTCAACCGGCTGCAGTCCTGTTCAGATCCATTGCATCAGCGATGGGTTTGGCTCCTTGGATTGAAGACAATATCCTGTTTTAAAGCTCAGTCTGGGATGCGAGAAAACATGCAATGGCAGCAAGGATGGGGATCAGGATGTTCGCATTATAATAGAAGGCCCAAAGGTGTGGGAGGCATTTTACAGAAGGAAAAAGCAAGCAAGCAGGCATTGTTTGGTGCCTTGGCAGTCTTGTTTCAGACAGGACAGAGGAAATGACCAGCTCTCCAAATTCCACATTTTTATTTAGTTTTGCTTTTCTGGGTTGACATTTTTCAAGCAGGTGCCATATTCCTCTTATTGTCCAACCATCTAGAAGATCTGAAGTGTCTAATTGAGAGGAGACAAAGTCACAGCACAAAATACGCTTGCAGCAACTATTTTAGTTAATTAGACAATTACAGTTTAAGCACATGTGCATCTGAGCAGATTGATTATCTCAGTAGATTTCCAGCCTATCCTCCTCATATTCTTTCCTTCCTTTAATCTGAATCCAGTCCTGAACTCTTCCTGCCTGACTGCCGACCTTTCTAAAGAGCCACCCATAAAATAGATGGTTATTAATCATGGGTTTCTCCGTTTCTCTTGCAAAGCTGGTTCTAATGGTGCAGTAAATATTACGGTGTTTATGGTGGGAGATGCCAGGTGGCAGATGGATTCTTTTGTAGGTGCAGCATGATGGTCTTACACAGTATATGGGTGGGTGATTGCATATCCATCTTGACTGAGAAAGAGGAATCTCTACTAGCACACGTTCGGGGTATTTCTCTAAGTCTCATGTTTAAGTTGTTAAACATCTGAGAAAAGGAGAGTTTCAAGAAAGCAAGAGGCAGACAATAATAAAAATCATCTCTGTTTCATTTGCAGAATACACATATTTATTGGAAAGGCATTGACTTTTTCCCCCAGCAGGCAATACATGTTTACTGCTGCTCGAAAGCAGCGATATGCTGCCGAAGGAAACTCTGACTTTCCAGTCTACAGTTGTAGTACAGCTTCTATCCAAGCAAGGGACACCTGATAGGCTTTGGGACAAATCCTGTGTGTCTTGATGGTGAAACAGCTGCATCAGTTGTGTCACTGGTTGTGGTGTTAAATGCATGATTGCTTGGGAGAACAGGAGGATGCGACAGAGGAAAAATGGCTTATGACCATATTAATTTCAGGCAGAAGACAGGGGATGAGAACATGGATAAGAACATCAGTTAAAGACATCCCAGTCCTGTCGTGGTTTAACCCCAGCCAGCAGCTAAGCCCCACCCAGCCGCTCGCTCACTCCCCCCCGCTGGGATAGGGGAGAGAATCGGGAGGGGAAAAGTGAGAAAACTCATGGGTTGAGATAAAGATGGTTTAATAGGTAAAGCCAAAGCTTTGCTTGTATTTTGGGCACTAATTTATATTAAAGGGCCATTTCCCCACTCAGGTGTAAGACCTCAGCTGTCATTTAACATAAGGGCTTAGATACTTTCCTCAGGAATAAGGACTAAGAAGACTCACAGCTTGCATCCATCCCAGGGGTCTGGTACCTCTCAGGGGCTGGCAACATACAAGTCAAGTGATGTAGACCTTCCCTGGTGAAATCTGGTTCCCACGAATTTGAGACTTGGGCTGCTGGGAAGGATACTTCCATATCCCCTTCAAACCCCTGTGTTGAGCAAACTTCTGCTTCCAAGCAGATAGCCGTCCCTCCTTGGATTAAGCAAATGAATTTCAAGAGGTCTACCTTGATGACTGCTGGAAATTGGTGCGATTTTTTTTTTTAATTTAAAGTTTGCCACATCAAGAACGTGCATGAGGGAGTGTTAATGCTTCCAGCACAGGCAAGAGCCAGGAAAACAAACGGTGATTTTAAAGCCTTGTGGATAGTCCCAGTCCTTTTTGCAGAGGGGATGCAGCTGTATATTGAACCAGTTTGGCTGTGCTATATTTGATTGCCAGTGCCGGCTTGGGTGCACCAGTCCTGCAGCCCATGCAGCTGAAGAAGGGCTGGAAGACTTTTAATGATGATTTAACAACCTGTTGGTTGGTGCATCCTCAATCCAGCACTGACTGCCTGGGGAACACGCACATCGTGCTCGCACCAGCCAGAGCCTTACCTCGGCAAGCCAGCAGAGCCGTGCCAAGTTACACTGGCTCAGACTCTTGCCAAATGGGTATGCCATAGAAATTAAATGCCAAATCCTTTTCTTTTTATATAGCCAATTAAAGTCAATTAGACTACTGGTGTGAGCTGGGCACACCAGCACTGGGGTAAAGACAAAACAGTGCTGCATACCTTCAAAAAGCAGAGCTGAATTACTCTGTTTTTTCCCCACAATGATTCAAGCTACTGGAAAAGGCACTAGCTTGGGAGGAGAAGCATTTCAGAGAGAAAAAATCAGCCCTCACTAAATCCATATCCCATCTCCTCAAAGCTTGCTTACCGCCAGCTCCCTAATTTATGTAAACTGGTCGTCAGAGCTGAATTAAAAGCTACAATTAGCAATCCAGGAGGGCACGGCTGTAATTCAGACAGATGTGCCACTTAAAAATATTTACATAAAGCTTGCAGGGTAACCGGCACTCTCAGAGGGAGCCACCGAGCAAGCCTCCCGGCACGCCAGCGCAGCCCGGCCACGGGGCAACGCGACTCGGAGCTGGCTTCGGGGTGATGGCCACTGACCCAGCTCAGCCGCCCCGCTCTGCAGAGCACAACCATGGCTTAGACTTGCAAACTGCTACAACCACAGCTGCAGCCCTTGGGATTAAAAAGCATCAAGACCTAAAGAAGTTATCAAGAGCCTGAAAGTTTTCTGAGCTTTTTCTCAGAGGAGATGGGAGAAGATGCTCTGGAGCCAGTGTGAGTTTGAAGCCGCTCGGAAAAGCTCAAAACCATCTTAACAGACCAGGAAAGCCTTGTTGCTTGCTGCACCATAAGCTTATTGGCAAGTGCCCTCCCTGCACACAAAAATTAGGACTTTCTGAGCTTTAAACCCAGGAAGAAGTACATGACATGGAGAGCAGCTTGGGTCAGTGGTTAGAGGAACGGGATCTGATTTTTGGCGACCATGCAAAGGGCTGGCAGCTGCCTCTCAATTAATTTTGTTGCTTGTAAGGGCCAATTCAATCCAGTAATTTCTTCTTGGAAAAAACTTCAGAGATTAACTTGCACATTTAAAAACTTGGGATTATTGACCAGACTAGGAAGCTTTCACTGTGACCTGGCTGTGAGCATGGCTTCCACTTCTGTTTTAACCAGCTTGTGCCAGTAATGTGCTTTTGTTAGAAAGCATGAAGAAGCTTAGGGGAAAAGTTTTAATTTGCAAAGATCCGTTGCTGTTATGGTGCAAAATTTAAACCTGTTTATACACAGCCTTAGTCATTCTCCAGTGCAATTCAGATGTGAAGGAAATCCTTGGGAATGGATGGTGTGTTCCATTTGTGACCTCTCCCTCTGGTGCACCCCCTTTTTTATCTTCCAAATCGAATGCAAGAGATATAAACTATCTCTGGAAAGCAGCACTTCCTATGTGTCAAGAAACTCTAATTTAGAGGCTTTATCTCCAATTTCAGAAGCACATAAAGATTGCTTGAAAGGAATTGTGTAGGTGGTGTTGGGATGCCAGGAGGGGTCTCAGGCTTTCTCAGGAGGGTTTGGGAGCCCTGATCAAACACATCTGCCTGAGTGTTTTAAAGCTGGGAAAAACATTTGTAACAGTCAGTTACAAAATGGGGCCAGTTCACACAGATGGTGAAGACAGTCATGCTGTTTTAAATCCACAGCAAAACTAATGATTAAAATTGGCTCAGACATAGCTCTGGTAGAACCAGTAAAAACTATTCAGAGATGCCAATTTATTGAGATAAGCTTTTTTCCCTCCACCACTGCCCTGGCTACCGATAATCACCATTTTCCACCTTTCCAGTTGCAGAAGTTCACATTTAATGTAAAGAAATTTCAGCCTGGAGAATGCAAATGAAATTTTGAAGATATTTCTTTGATATTCACTTGCTACTCTAATCACACACAGTATTTCCTGCTCCCTCACTGGTAGCCAACATCTCCTCTGGCACTGACACATATTCCAAAATGATTGCAAAAGCCCATGATTTTTCTTAAGTATTTATGGGAATATCCAGAATATCCAGATGAAAGAAGGCCAAGTACCCGATTCACTCGTTTATTAGCAAAATACAGGAAAAAAAGAAAAGTGGTTGCCCTGTTTTGTTTCTATCTGCCTGTGGCTTGCTCAAAACTTTCCAAATTTGAATGTACTTTCATTTTAAAATGGAAGTGACTTACACCACGCTTGATTCATCTGCTGGTCGTGGTGGCTGGAATATTCCAGCAACGGGTTTGCTTTGTTTCAGCACAATAGAAGTTGAAAAAAATACTGCAGACGAATTTTATTATTGCAGCTTTTATATGGGACATGAAAGCGCACTAGTTTAATACAAAGTCATTACTGCAGTTAAAACCATTAAGTTAATTAATATGGACATTTATTACTACCGATAAAAGCTAATATCAGGGGATTTATAGAAACAATATATCTGTATATTCTTCCTCCTAAAGTCTCCATGAAGACAGGACTTTCAGTGGGGTGGAATATATTGTAATGGCACCTGTTACTGGGGCTTGCAGTGAAGGTAGGTCAAGGGGAACACTCAGGACAGTCACTGAGATAACCCCGGCCCCGAGAGCACCAGGGCTCGCAAAATCCTTCAAACTTTATAATTATAATACATTGAAGGAAGCAGAAAGTCCCTTGGTCCTGCCAAGCCTTGAGCGGTAGAGAGGGAGTTGTTAGTGTAACCTATTTGTTTTATCGTGAGCAACCCCTCCGCTACCAAACGTGGGGACAGTGTCAGCTCCCGACCATAAGCATAAAGATAATTCCGTACTCAGTTTTTTAGCTAGAGAAAAGTCAGCAAACCCTCAGCTTTCACCCCTTCCACCTCCCCAGATCTTTGGAGCTGAAAAACCTCAAGTTGCCCCTGACTGCTCTTGGTCATTTCCTTGTTCTGATGCCGGATAACAGTTGGGAGACGTGGTAATTTAATAAAGCTTTGCAAATGCAGACAACTGCAGAATGTGATAGAGGGGCTGTATCAATCACGGTAATGACAGACATTAGCAGAATGCCAAGTGTTTTGGTCTCAACAGATCTGTCACCGGTTTGCAGGCGGCAGTTGTAAGTACAGGTCTGCGCAACGGCCGCTCTGATTTAGTGCTGTCTGCAAAGCTGTCATTTCAGGAGAAGATTTATTGGGCTGATACATGTGATTTATGTCAGACGGTTTCAGCTTTGCTAACTTGTGTGCGACAATAGTAGTTAACAAGCAATTAAAATCTTTGGTCCATTGTGCTGCAGGATAGTTCCCCGGAGCCATCGTTCACCATTATCCTCTTTTAAAAATCCTCATTTTGGAGGCTGGGGGGAATTTCGGGGACTGCCCTCCCTGGCATGGATGGTTTCTTCCTCTACTTAAAATGGTGTGAACCTGTTCTTGGGGAGGGTATTTTTAATTCTGATTCTCTATAGCTCCACTTGTTCCATGGTTATTCTGTGAAGTCTCTAGGTGATGAGAGATATCTACCACTTAAGCGTCTGCTCCTGCATGCACGTAGTGCCGTGGCCGTGGGCTGCAGCCAGTGGGAAGCACCATTAGATATAATGACCCAAACAAACATCACCTCTCCTCGTGGCTAAGCCCAGGCAGCCTGTGCACACACGTTTGCTGTGATGCGCTCTGCCAGAGAAGCTCCTCCAGGACCCCTCTCCCCGGCTGCTTTCCAATCCCCCAAGCTGGCGAGCTGGTGACCCTCTTGGTGATGTCCACACACCCAAACTGCTGCTGCCGTACCCGTCCTGGGAGCAACCAGGCAAAAACCTAGTGCAACCACACCGGGATATGAAAAACAAATATTCTGGAGCAAAAATGAATTTGGGTCTGTCGTTTCAGGCAGCATCTCCTCAAGCTGCACTTGTGCACCCGCTGCCGTCACCCCCACGCCATGCTCCGTCCTTCCCGCGGC
>NW_009230481.1:21258-22552 GCF_000690835.1 Fulmarus glacialis
AACCCTTTCCGCCGCCTCCGAACCCCACGTCAGGGCGAGGAGCTGAAGTCAAACTGCTCCGACTGAAGTGCGGCCAGCCTAGCTGCGTGAGCCCCTCTGCATGTTCCCGTGAACCAAACTCTTTTAAATCAGACAGTACTTTGGAGATAATTAGCCTCATTGCATATACACAACAGCTCTCCCATGAATGATGCAGGCTTAATTACTAATGACAGGGCTGGGGTTTTTTTTGTCTTTCTGTTACAACTGCAAGTGACGGTAAATACACACCTGAGTGGACATTTTCACCTGCTGAATGTTGCAGTCCTTTTTCCCCCTTTCTTTTTGTGGTCTTTGAGAGATCAGATTTTTTTTCCCCATTATGAAATGGGTACAGGAGGCTGCACCAGAGTTTTCTGTGTGTAGATGATGTGCTCTCTAATACCTAGTACATATTTAAATCTCTTTTTCCCTTGTTTTATGTACAAACTTCAACTCATATTAGAAATAATATATTCGTGTTTCTGCACTTTTCAACCTGTTAAAATCACAGGAAATTTTACAGACGTGCGACTGCCCAGCGCAGGGAGCAGCCGTCGGGAAACGCTGCATCGCACTGCTTAACTGATAACCAGAGCTTTTATACATTTTCCAACACTTTGTCTTGCAGGGACAGTGTTTATATGTCACAGGTGAATATTTGGTGCTTAAAAACCAGCAAAGCCTTTCCCCTAACCCTTATTCCTGCTATTAGTCACATTAGGTCTGCATGCAGAGAGCCTTGACCGGTGGAAGATGCTACAGGAGGGCAAACTCCAGTGATGGGCTTAGTTCAGATTTTTGGCTCCAGCCCAGCTTTATAGTATTCAGCCAGGCTTTTCTGATTTTTACAATTTTCCTGGCTGTTTTTCCCTCTCCCACCACCCCGGAGGCTGGACCCTTCCCGCCCCCCCTCCCCAACAAGCCAGGAAAACCCTGGGGCATCAGCTAACGAGGCATTGGGAGGGGGTTTGTGCCTTTTGGTACAAGGTGGGTAGAACAGATCTACTTCTGCTCCTTTAAAATGTTGAATGGTTTCCTCCTTTTCAAGGCAAAAACTATATCCACCCTTTTGGCTCATCGTTTTTACCACGGGGCTGAATTGTCTGATCCTTTATACGCAGGACCAGGGTGTGAAGACCCAAGTTAGTCCAGGATTACAGTCAGCATCCCAACACAGTCTGCGGCACTGAGCCGTGCAGCCTGTCTCACACATCAGGTTGGGAAGGGGGCATGTTTGCTTAAAGTAAAGCAAAAAAAAAAAACCTAAGGACCG
>NW_009230481.1:24378-24671 GCF_000690835.1 Fulmarus glacialis
GCTGAATTTTGCAGTCCTTTTTCCCCCTTTCTTTTTGTGGTCTTTGAGAGATCAGATTTTTTTTCCCCATTATGAAATGGGTACAGGAGGCTGCACCAGAGTTTTCTGTGTGTAGATGATGTGCTCTCTAATACCTAGTACATATTTAAATCTCTTTTTCCCTTGTTTTATGTACAAACTTCAACTCATATTAGAAATAATATATTCGTGTTTCTGCACTTTTCAACCTGTTAAAATCACAGGAAATTTTACAGACGTGCGACTGCCCAGCGCAGGAAGACGCCGTCGGGAAA
>NW_009230481.1:24860-44403 GCF_000690835.1 Fulmarus glacialis
AAAACCCAAAGCAGAATTAACCCTAAGGCTCCTGCCTGTCAGAGAGAAGCCGGCAGTCCCTGAGACGAGCATCTCGCATCCGAGCTGGAAAGCGGTGCCCGTGGTGGGGCATCCGGACAGTTGGGCCTTTCTGTCCCTGCAGCCCCGAGCAAAAGCCTGGGGCATCAGCTAACGAGGCATTGGGAGGGGGTTTGTGCCTTTTGGTACAAGGTGGGTAGAACAGATCTACTTCTGCTCCTTTAAAATGTTGAATGGTTTCCTCCTTTTCAAGGCAAAAACTATATCCACCCTTTTGGCTCATCGTTTTTACCACGGGGCTGAATTGTCTGATCCTTTATACGCAGGACCAGGGTGTGAAGACCCAAGTTAGTCCAGGATTACAGTCAGCATCCCAACACAGTCTGCGGCACTGAGCCGTGCAGCCTGTCTCACACATCAGGTTGGGAAGGGGGCATGTTTGCTTAAAGTAAAGCAAAAAAAAAAAACCTAAGGAACTAAACAAACCCTCTGGAAAAACTTCTGCTGAGCAAAGGTGATGCGAGCTGACATTGAGAATTGTTTGATTTACAATAACAGGGAGATAATATTTTGCTAAGCCTCCCTGTAATACAATGTGTGTCATTTTAAATTTCCCATTACACTGAGCAATCTAATAAATAAATGCCCCGGCTGCAATAAACATGAATCATTCAGTGCGGAGAACCTCTCAGCAGTCCTGTAACAAATGTCTTCTTCCTAATGGTCTTTGGAACTCAGCGATTAATTTGACTTTCAGCTGACTGGCTCTGGAGCAGAGGAGCCTGGCTACTGCCAGACAAGTGCCTGCAAGATGCTGGGTCAAACTCTGCAGAGATTTAGTGACAAATCGGATTTACAAATTAGGGATGTGCCACTCTGTAAAGGATACGGCTCAAGCCTGGTGATTAGCAAGTACATGGTCAAATAGAATTGGCTACCGGGCTTTTTCAGGGTTTTTTTTTCAATGGTAGAAAACAAAAGCAGTTGTTCTACATGCTGCAGCAATGAAAGCCACCTTCGGAGAACAAGAAAGAAGTTCATGTTATTCCTCCCCTAATTTCTGCTGTTAATCTTTGACTGGATTATGTGCACGTGAAGGTATTTCAGCTATCTTCTGCCCTCATGCCAGTATTTGTTAGAATTTGGGATGGAATTTAATATGAGTAATGTTAGGAGAAACAGGTCAGTGTTTCAGATTAACACCAATAACCATAATGAGAACAGATGCTTATATCCATCTGGAATGTAGATTTAATATGTTAAATTCATAGCTCAGCCCATGAAATGCAATCATCAGATGTTTACTGGTCCCAATTTAATGAGCGATTTTGGATTAAACAGGGGCCAAACAACAGGCCACCAATCTATATTAAATCTCTGCAAAATGAAAATTGCAAAGATTTACTTAGGGTCATTACACAAGAAAATTTAATCACAACCTCATCCATAATGTCACATCGTCATCAGACTGATAATTGAAATGCCATGTGAGGGATTATGAATAACCCTCTGTTTATGAAGATAGCTTTCTGATTATCTCTATGTCCTGTGAGTAACATAAAATATGATTTGTATTAATGTACATAGTCCTTGCCTAAAAGAAACCCATTGGGGATCTGCAGAAGAAGTCTGATTTTTTTACCTTCACTATTACTGACGGGAGTTGTTGTTAAGTAATATTATTGCCACAATTTTAAAGCTGCACAGTAAGGCAAAGCCTTGAATACAGACTCGCACTGTGTTTCATGGCATCGCAGGGAGACATAACTTGCAATATTCCTGCAGCTGTGCGGGTGCTATAAAGTATTCAGCACATGATTTTAGTAAGCAAACATTGATTTGTCTAGAATCAATATTAATTTTTCAGACTGTATGTTCTCTGGGGCAAGAAATGTATCTTCCAGTATTTACTAAACACTTAGTACATTTGAGATGTTAATAAGAGCACACTTTTGATTTTGGCATGTTACAAAATATTAAACTCTTGGATATCTGACAATTATATAATTGTGCATTGTACTGGATTATACAACAGCCTACAAATAGCCAAATTTCTAATGGCATTTGGTTTCAAAAGTCCATCTAAATATTTATAGAGCGTGTGCTGAGGGACTCTGTTCCAGCCCCGAAGGTGAATGCTCAGTTGAGATACTCCAGAAAGCACACAAACGAGCAACAGGCTCTTCTTGTGCACAGGGGTATGTGCTGCTGACACACCTGGGTTGCTGCCAGCCTTTGCTTCCAAATTTACACCTGCTTCATTATTTGGTTCATACCTACATGGTCCCGCCAGCCAGGAGACGATGCCCTGCTCTGCCACCGACCTCCCCGCTGGCCCTGGGCACGCCACCTCCTCCCTGCGAGATGGCACCATGAAGGCAACGTACCCGGGTGCAGGAGATGACCCAAGACACTGTTAGCAGAACCAGTAAGTGCCCTGCATAGAGGATGGGGTTTCTCATTTTCCGGCCCTGCAGATGGGAGCTCGATTTCAGTAACTAAACTAAGCTTCCCTCTGCCAAGCCCAGGGCAGGAGTGAGGATGAACTGAGCAGCTCATCTCAAAAAATGTGGCTTCCTCCTCCTCCGAGTTGCCTGAGCTTAGTCTGAACATGTCACACACCCTGGGGATTCAGCTCTTTATGGGGCGAGATCAGAAGGCAAGTGGGAATGTGTCTCTTCCCCTGTTCGGGTTTGCTTTCTGTACCTCCTCATTGTCAGTGCTGCAAAACTGATCACATCCGATGTGTTTTAAGTGCCCTGCATATGAATTAATTAGCCCCTTTGTCAGAAAACAATTAAGCGGCAAGCTCAGGAACAAGAAAAGCCAAAGCAGAATTAAACCTAAGGCTCCTGCCTTCCAGAGAGAAGCCAGACGAGTATCTCGCATCCGAGCTGGAGAGCGGTGCCTGTGGTGGGGCATCCGGACAGTTGGACCTTTCTGTCCCTGCAGCCCCGAGCAAAAGTTTGGATCAACTCCCCACATCGCACTTTTTTATCCAAATTTTAAACAGCCACATAGCTGTTTAGCCACAGAGCCGCATATATGCCCACATGGAGATAGCTAAAGTTTCCAGTGGATCTCAACCCATGTTGAGCTTAACAGGCTCTGAAAAACCTTTGCATCTACTTCTTAGCTGTGCTAGCCTGGGAATAACATTCCCCTCTGTAAATCATTTGTTTCCAAGCAGATCTGTGCTCCTCTTTGACTGCAGCAGGCATCAGGCAACCAGAAGTGGAAGGAGCCAGATTTTTCACCAGCAATTAAGTGGGAGGTAGAAGAAAGCTGCACACTTTGCAGGTGAAGGTTACACCTGGGAAAAGGCTGGCACTCAACATTGGACGTGTAACCCTGAGGTCTGACACATTTACCAGTGTCTATGGCTGAGGATTCACAGAAAAAAGTTGCTGTGTATTTAAGACATGGATCTGCTTGTAGGTAAGTATAACATATAACTGGAGAAAGCAGTGGAGCAGCTTGATGGACCCACAGAGGTACAGCAGTGTCACTGCCCTTGGGCATGACTTAGACATCGGTTTGGCTCAGGTCAGAAGGTACCAGGCAATGTGATAAAAGCGCAGACAAAATGGATGTTGCAAGTCGTTACTCCAGGGCTTGTTGGAAAACACAGGCTGAACTTCTTGCCCTGAGATTAATGCCAGGGTGCCAGGTCCTGGAACGGGGACGAGGTGGTTACTCTGCCCCGACAATTGGCTCAGGAGAGAGGGAGCACAGATGGAGCCTTTTCCGGCTGGCTAGCCCGGATCAATGACCGGACCCCGGCTTTCATTATTTACACAAGTAGCACAGATAAAGCTATTAAAAACAAGACATCCGCAGAGAATGGGAAGCCATACGCTGCGCATAATTTACATCTGAGCACGCACCAGCACTAATACATAACCAATGCAATTAAATGCAGATGAATAGGTAAGGCATATCTCTCCATGATCCAAGGTAAGAGAGGATGCTATTTCTGAAGAAGTCCTTGTGATATTTCTGGCTGTCCAACCATTGGAAAACCAAGGTCCAAATCCTATGTGGGTGGAATTTTACCGAGGATGCCACATAACCAACTAAATCACAGGAGACAAGGTGCATTACGTGGCTAATAATGGGGTAGACTTCTTTTGTTACTTAGGCATAAACGATAATGCCCCAGCACATGAGCACACAGCGATTTCCATCTGTGAATGTTGGCAGAGCACACGGACGGGGAACCCCATAGGCAATGACACTGCTCTGGTAACTTCACTTCAACACACACTTCTTGAATGGGATGGCCCAAAGCTACTGTCACGAGATGAGGCGGTGTCTGAAATTGCCAGAGCACCATGGAAAGTTTCCTTGGGAAGATTACCCCAGCCCTTAAAAAGAAACATGTTTTCCACTCAAGCCACAAAATATTCCCTGAGCCTCATTTACAGGCTGTTTAATCCCTTATTGGCGAATAGCATTTTTATGGGGATTAGTATGAAGGACTGGACTGGGTGATCTCCTCTATGCTTAAGGGTTTGTGCTTGTCATGCCACCCAAAATGCTGAAAGATGAGCAATTGAGAAAATATCTGCTACTGACGGTGCACGACCCTGACTGTCCTGACTCAGAAGAGAGAAGAAGCTGTGGTGTTCGAGGTGGGTATCTGTAGGAGGCAGGTTGGATATGACTCGAGCTTTCATCTGGGAGCTGTTTGGCCCTTGCTGTCTCCGCAGTAGGTGTGATTCCATCAGAGATCACTTTCAGAGGACCGCATATCTAGTGGCACATTTAATGGCACCCTGAAATGCCACTTCCTAGCTATTCCCTGCTGCCACTATGGAACAAGGTCCCTGCTTTCCCAACGCGTGCATGACAAGAGTGATGCGTACCCAACACGCGTGGGCTCTGCACACCATCTTCCCATGCTCACGTGCAAGAATCGGGCAGCGGTGCCTGCAAATGGACAGTTACAGTCACTTTCTCGGGATCTGCGTGTTTAACGGGCTTAGCCAGTGTTACATCTCCCAGGACCTTCTCTCCTGTGGGCTGATCCATATAAGCGTCTAAGAGCATCGTGCTGCTGCCAGGAGGTGGCTTGCTCCACTGACAGATGTCCCCGTGCGATATTTAAACTCTGAGGTTCTAATCCCACAATTACCCATTAGGGAGGTCATTATACACGGACCGACACAGCAAACCTGGGTGGAGATTGATGGCTTTGATTAGTCCCTTCCTCTTTTCCAAACCCAGGACATCTTACTGAGTTTCTCTAGACAGACGGTGCTGGAGTGGATTCAGCTTTGCAGCGATGACAGGACGCTATCTGCTACTCTTTCATTGAACAGTTGGGCTGAGTGTTGCTTTCCTTATTACCGAGGGTAAAAAAATAATGAGTCATTATTAGTGGTTGCTGGCATGCGGGCAAAGTTCAAAGGTGTTGGGTGAGGGCCAAGCTAGGTGCATGCCCATGGCTGCGTGGACACAGAGATGCTCTCGTGTGTGGGTCTCCCTGTAGCTATGGGACATACAAACATAAGTGCAAATACTGCTGTGGGGACAAAGCTCTCCGATGTGTAACAGGGTGGATATGGCAGAATGCTTTAGTGAATCCCATTCTGTATAAGTCCTCATCTGAAGGTGACAGCAGCCACAAAATGGAGGTGTTAAAGAGAACTGACGCATCAGATAAACTCCAGCTGTCGCCTCCAGTCAGCGCCGCTTCTCTTTCCCCTGTCTGGTCCTCTTCTCTTGGCTAATATCCCTAATGATTAAGATTGAAAACATTTTTTTCTTCTTTTGCTTTCAGCCTCAAAGATTGACCTTTGGTTTTCTTCCTTTTCTTCTTTAAACAGTCTTATTTCTCAAAGAAGAGGCAACCGAAACCCAGGAAAAGTCAGCAGTTTGCTGCTTGACCTGTTTTTCTCTAGAAAACTTGTAAGACACCTTTTGGATGCTTTTCTGTATTCTCCAGGTAAACCCTGCTCCACACCCTGTGCTCAGTACTTTTCTTTTTCTCTCCCAATCCCTGTTTAAAAGATCAGATTTGAAGCTTTTTTCTTGCTGCAAAAAGTCTTATAACACAGCTCAGAGGACCCCAACCCAAAGTCTCTAAGGTCACACTTGAGTCATGTCATCTAGTCTGAAACAGATTCTCTTTGTTATATTTTCTAGTTGAAAGTTTGGTGGGGTGGTGGGGGGTGGTCTGCAAACAACTGCAAACTACTACAGTGGCCCCTAGTCCAAAAATTAATTGAACTTAGTAGACTCTCTTTTTCAAACTGTTCCACAGGGTGATTTTCTCATAGCTTAACCTTAGCCAGGGGAAAGACGAGTCAGTTCACAATCATCAAAGAGTTAAAGGATGCTGCAGAGGCAGGGGCTGCCAGTTCAGGATGCAAATACACTACCCACTAACTCAGGGCTAAAACTAGTGTTCCTCGGTGGGTAATGAAGATTGCTGTGTGGCTCTTCTGAGCTGAGATGAAAAGATTTAGTTGAGATCCCTCCCAGGTACCCAATTTTTTGCATGGCAGATGCTAAAAGCATTCCTGGCTCAAGTAACAGTGACAACTAACAAACTGGCCAAACGTGTGAATGTATCTCCGTCAATAGATATATCGAGACACTGATCAATCCATCACTATACCTCAGGATGTTATTTTGTGCAGAGAAATAAAAATCTTTTAAATTAATTTCTACTCTTGTCTGAGGGGTGCTGTGGAAAATTACCCAATGTTGAAGAATGTCCCTTTCTAAAGTCTTACTCTGTCCAAGTAGAATGGTTGATAAATCAATGTAAATAATCTACAATATTTTGCTTTAAATAGTCCACCATCAGTTAGAAATCTCATAAAGAGAATGAAGCAATGAGAAAATGTTGTAGAGCTGATCCCTTGATGTTGTTTTTTCCAATAGTGGCTATTTTGAAAATATACTCTGCTTACTTACATGAACAATACACAGAGAAGAGTTAAAAGTGGCACATTATCTTTCCAATGACATATTTAGCCAGTTATTCAGGCTATAATGAAGCTGTGTAATGAAGTCAATGTCCTTGAAAGTTCTTCATCAATTTTTTTCTCATCTGTCAGCATATCCACTTGCCGACACAATATTAATTAAACACAACATTTCCTGGAGTGTCGAAGTGAAGTCCCATCACTGATAATGAACAGGTTTAGGAGAGTCACATCCCAACAAAATTACTTTTTAAACCAGCCTTATTAAGCAGAAAATTAGACCTAAATCACCCTACAACATCCTCATTAAAAGCCACTGATCCTTGGCTGCTTCTATGTTCTAACATCTTTAATTAGCAAACTGCTAGTCTATCTGCCATGATAAATGCTATTAATCTTACCTTTCATTTGCTTTCTCTTAACCTATCGTTTGCCCACTTCAGGGTGACACATGCTTCCACCAGAATTCATTTTATTGCGTCTAACGTCCTTGTAAGGATGAAAAATGCTGTAGTCATGGGTTAAACGCAATGACTCTCTCCACCCTCACTCCATCACTGAATTTCAGGATTTGTAGATACCTTGGATGGCAGACTTGCTGTGTTTGAGGGGAAATTAAGAGTATTTTCCAGTAGACACGCACGGAATACTGTTGTCAAGCCTTGACAGTAAACCACAGTGCAACTACGGATCGGTGCCCTCTCTGCTGCCAGGGAAGAGTTATGGACGTCAATTAAAAAATCTTCTGGGTGTCTGTGAAGGCTCCACCCAGGGAAAAGAAATGCTTTAAAAATGCTTTAAATGCTAAAAATGCTTGAAAAACATGATTGCATTTTAGAATTGTAGCTACTACATCTACAACCTTTGAGTAGCCTTTACGAAGTGTGACAGCTTCCTTGGTATTTGTTCACAGAAGCTGCAGAATATATCAGGACAAGTAATATACTGCATTAGGCCCACTTGCACATTACATTAATCAGATGGAAGCATATAATGCAGTGCCATACTATGCATTTCAGAAATGCATTATTATCTGCTGTGTTCTCAGGTACAAAATGCCATCTTGTATGTGCAGTGCTTTTTTCCAGTTTATAACTATGGAATTGAGACTTTTCACTAGGTTCGTGCTGGTCGATGGCAGTGAGTCTATGCATCATCTCCTTACAGCAAATAACATCACTGTGTTCAGCTTACAGCTCCTGGGCAACAGAGAAGTACAAATTTGACCTCACCCACTCATATATCTTGTGTGATAAATTCAGTTTGCATTATTCAGTAGGTCTTTTCAATGGGCCTCTGAAAGAGGCTCTGACCTGGATTAACATTACATGTCCTGATCGCAGACACTGTCCACAACCTTCATTTTTAAGAGCTTAACTCTGAGGTTTGGCAGCATAATTTACTCCATTTACCCCTATTCATTTATCTCTTTCATTGTTATTATCCCCTATTATTTAGTGACCGCACTTGCTTCCCACAGATATAAACACTTTCCCTTGGCAGCTTTAATGAAAGCTGCTTTTAATTTCACATTGCCTTGGGTTATTCTTTCTGTTGATGGACTGCTTCTTACTGGGGCCAGGTTATTCTAACTGCTAGGAAACCACAACCTTTTAAACTCTCATTTTAAGTCCTAGCACTAGGCTGTACAGCAGCGGTTCCTCTCACTGTGTTTATGTGTCTGAAAACTGATCTATTCTAAGCTACCTGTGTAGCTTCTGCAGTCAATGTCAAGAGATAAGCATCCCCAGAAGGCGACTTGTCCACCTATTCTACAGCGACATGAATTACCCTTGGGAAACGGTTATCTATTATTCCTCAGTATGGAGACAGCCCACGCTTAATTAGTTGTCTGACTTTTAGATGTTGAGTTAGGTACAATAATCTGACTCCCAGTGATTTTTTTTCGGTCTGGAGCAGATGAGTCACAATTCGTATGCAAGAATCATATTCGTGAAGCTGTGCTTTTCTAATGAAACCCTTCTCTCACCCCCAATATGTTTCCATTATCTTGCCATCAGGAAATAATCTTTTCTCCAGCACGCAAAGACACATGACATGCTCATTTACTCGCACACATGCAAAACCAGATTAACTACTCCATAAATTAGTTAAAAGATTTTCCCAGAGAAAATGAAGAGGAAAGGCATGTAATTTCCACTTCTTAACTCCTGAATGAATGAAGATACTCTGTCTGCTCTGTCCATGACTATCTAGACAGATACTAGAAATGAAGATCACTGAATTGTGATGACCATATGTGAAAAAAGGGTCTCCAGTCTATCCCAAGCTATCCATGGTTTTACCTCAAAATTAATGACCAAGTGGGTTTTTTCATATTTGGGTTGAACTCCACCATCCTCTGCCTCCAAATTTGGGGTATGCTGATCCTGAATTTTAACAGCTGGACCAAATGAAACCCTGAACTCAGGGTAAAACCACATGTGAATGGAAATCAAGATCAGAATAAACTTTTGGTCTAACTCAAATAGAGCGTTTCAGGCCAGCATCTAGAGTAATGTGGTGAATGAATCATAGGCCAGTGTAGCAAACAGAGTGAAAGTCATTAGAGAGGCATCAGAAGATTTGTGACAAAAAAAATATCAGCCTTTACCATGATTGGACTGGTTATAGGGCATCCTTGTCTGATCAGATACCCCTTGCATCACTGCCAGGCTGAGCCACTTTCTGCTGGCCAAATCCCAACAAAATCCCAACCTGCAGCCCCTTGGAGGAGCTTTTAGAAGTTTTTAGATTATGTTAAAGTGCAAAAGATGAGCGTTACTGTTACTGCAGCACCTGATGGGAGTTACACTCCTGTGGAGCATACCTGCCACACTCAGCAAATGAGCAGAACCACACCTTTTCGTCTGGGTTGAATAAAATATCTTCTGTGCCTCACCTGGTCACCTGGATTGTCTCCTTTTGACCAGAGCACTCCTCACATCATTTCCTAGCAGAGTCTTTAATGCCATTGGGGAGGTGAAAATAGTTCTTTCATTTCAGACAACTAAAACCAGCCATTAAAAGAGTTTCAGCCAGCAGAAATGTGTGTGTGTGCTGTCAGCAATGTTGGGTGTTACATGGGAAATCTTGTGAAGGGCCAGGGAATAGAAATGAAGTGCTAGAAGTCGACTGCCCAAATAATGCTGATAACGAAAAGTGAACTTCATGAGGCTGGCACTTGTATCATTTGAAAATGAGAAGGCTCCCTCAGGTTAGGAGAGTGATACTGGTGCAAAATTAGTGTGAGAAATGGATTAGCTCTGTGGAATGAAAACCAAAGGTTGGGTGTCAAACTGGGAGGGGAATTACAGGTGTGTAAGTATCATCACATCAGGATAAGCGAGAGCAAACTGGGGCTGGTTCAAAACCAAAGGCTGGGCTGAAGTAGGGATGTGACTATATGAATAAAAAAATCCCTGTTAGAGGTGCCCGTTTCTCTTGCAGAAAGAAAAACAGAGTTGTTCAGCCAGTGACAGCACCTCCTCCTCCCACTGTGTATCAGTCTTACTTGTTTCCTGGGGTTACCAGCTTTGTGCAGGACCCTCTCCGAGGCAAAAGCCTGTGGCTTGAACAGTGACAGAGACACAGAGAAAGCAGCAAAGGACAGCCCTGCCACGACACTTCATGTTACAGACTGGTGCTTTCATAGACAGAGCCAGGATCTTGGCTGGAGTCTTTGCCATCTCCCTCGTTTCAGGGCAAGAAGCAAAGGGCGTTGAGACAGGAGCTCAGAGAACCAGAAAGCTGCGTTTTGCACCGAGGGCATGTTTCTACAGCAAAGCATTTCATAAACTCTGGCCCAGATTCTCCCCTATGACTCGACTGCGCTCAGTGCAAGACGAGGATTGGAGAACAAAGGTGGCTTGAAGCCACCTTTATGCTTCTCCACTCTGGGAGCAGCTGGGGACTGGCTGGTCCCTGGGGTAGGTTCAAGTTGCCCTGGGCTAGGGTAGCTGCAGGAGATTGCTAGAAAATAGCCAAGATGTAGCTACACCTCCTTTTCCATTGGCTGTCACTGCTCCAGAAGGAACCAGGAGGTGACTTGGGTGACACCACCGCCAAAACAGAGACTCAATCCTCCCAGGGACCCCGAGCATGCAGGGAGAGAGACAGAGAGAGAAAATGTCAGCGCGGATGCTGCCAAACAGGCAGCGTAACGTGCGGCTTATTTAGGAAAGCAGCAAGCTAAGATCATCTGAATTCAAATATGGTGAGCCACTCGCTCAAGTCAGTGTGTGTCCACGGGCAAACGCCTTGATCTTTTCTGTGCCTCAGGGCAAGGCAACCGGAGAAGGAAGTCAAAAGCAACAGAATTTCACTAAAATGATCAGATGCTGCTTCCAAATTTGGCTTAATTCTAAAACCAAACCCAAGTAAATATCTACAGACATGCACACTCAATGTGGTTGAGAATTAATTTTTCACATATTTATATAGAAACTATTCTGTTTGCAGGCTGGATCAGAATCCCACCGAGGGCAGAAGCATTGGCAGGGGAGATAATTTACAGGAATGAGAACTTCAACAAGCAGTCTGGTCCTAACAAGTGCACACAAGAGCTCAAAAAGGAAAGGAAAATCTCTTGCCCGACAAGGGATTGTGGATTTGCTTTTGATGAAATAAAATCTAAGAAGGACCCCAAACTTCTGCAAAGAAGAGAAACATTTCAGAAAAGGTGCTCTTTGCAGCATCGCTAACCCCCCCAAAAAAGGGTATTTGTGAACTCCTACAAGCAAGCACCTGAAAGAGGAGTCAAGTCATACAGGAATAAGCTTGCCTATGTTGCACAATCTCCCAGAACCAAGATTATTCTATACAGTGCCACATTCAATTGCAAAAAGGAGCGTTAGGAGTAATAGAGCTCCTGTAACTAAAGTGTTTTCTGTCCTCAAATCTTCCAGGAAACTGATTGAGGCAAGAGAGGGAAAAAGCCAAGGGGAGAAAACTTGTTAGAAGTGAAATTGTATTTTCTTGGACATTGGAAAGGATGTTAAAACTAACCCAGAGGCCTCCAAGTCAGCAGCCATTTTAATATTTTACGAGAGATTTTCATCTTTTTCCCCTACAGCCTCAGTTCTCCTGTAAACACTGAGTGCACCACTATGGCTGTCAGCTGTGTAGCTTGCTTTACACTGAAGCTGCCAGGAGATAAAAAAATACTTAAGGTAATGTAATTCTCAAATTGGTGGCATAAGGATTTCTTCATGACATCTCTGTGAAGAGCACAACGCATGACATCTACTTTTACTTTTAGCAAATCAATAAAAATAGGATGCATGCTTTTGGAAACCAGAAAAAGCAAAGATACGCTGGTTCCCCATCGTTCCTCCTGCAAAGCTGCCGATGGCAGAATGGGAAACTAACACCCTGTCCTGTCCCAAGACATCACTTTCTTTTTTAAGGGTAAAATAAAATGATGAAAAATATTATTCATGAGTTTGTCAGCTTGAACAAGTCAAAGCAATTTTTCAGGAGACCAGTGGTTTTTATGCAATGACACTTTCTGTGCTACAGTCAGGTGATGTTGTACAAAGTTTCATGAAAACGTAATAAAAGCATTCCAGTAAAGCTACCAACAATTGATGGAAAAAAGACACATTGGGTAAATAAATCATAGAAATATTCATTCATGCATGCACAGGTGCAATATATGTGAAGACATTATAAAAATGCATCAACATATCATGCATGTGGACGTGCATTTTACACAAACATGCCTGCACATACAACCACATTTATCAGCGTAACCTAATTTTGAAAGTTTTTTTTCTTCAATAATCAACCGACTGCTGTTTTCTTGAAGGCAAATACAAGCACAATAAATTCTGTACTGGTATCATGGAAGAGGAAACATTACTACAGACTAAAGAAAAGTTCAGCACGAGTAAATTCTGATGAACACCATTACTGTGATTACTGTTTGTGCAAAGATATGCCTGCCTCATTGTCATTTCTTATACTACATCAAGCAAAGGCTGGTGGGGACCTAGTACTGCTGTCGCCCAACTGAATGTGACCTTTTTTGGGTGACCGCGTTGCGGTGGGGGTTTTCCTGCTCCTCTGGGAATGCGTGAATAAAAAAAAGTGCAGACCCTAAAATGCAACGTAAGGTTTTAATAAGTGCAGAAATTAAATAGATAGGCTTTTTGCTTTTAAATGTCAGCATTGTAACTTTCCTATCATTTGCAGGAGAAAAGGGAAGGGGCTGAATACCTTGGGATGTGGCGAGTTTTAAGCCACATAATGATGGCAATAAAAATCTGTAATGTCAGTTGCCTTGTGGCAATCAACAAACATTTCGCATTATGCTTGCATCTTAAGGTTTGCGGCCAAAAAACAGATTTGCCTCTGTCTCATTAAAATAACGAATGCAGTCCAAATGGATCTGCAATGATTCACTGTACGTCACACTAAATCACAACGCTTTTTGGAGCCAACTGACTATGGCCTCATTACTTTAGACAAAAGTGGGCTTGGAGGAAAAACTGGGGTGATGTTTTTTTCCTCAGCCATATTTTTCCCCTTGAAATACTTAAGGCAAAAGAACAGATAGTTTTTTCCCCATTGGTAGCTGAGGAAGGTTGGGTTATATTCATAGTACAATTCCGTATCAATACACATAAACACACAAAACATTAGTGTTAGCATGGGGAAACAGAAATTAAGCAAATACAAATGGCATTAACAAAAGATTTTAATGAACATGAATCACTGATGAAATTAAAGATTTAAAAATGAAAATAAGCTGTTAAATAATAATAAAAATATGTATTTTAACTGTTTCATTAGAGCAGGGAGCGTGAAAACCAGCATGCTCTCCTTCATTGTTGTGTAAGACATTATGTACTTGTGGTTTGTCTTCTGCAAGTCTTTGTTCTGCAAATTTCACTACCTTAAGTATAGCAAAAAAATTAAGACCCATTTTTTTTTTGTCTGGAACAGCTTAGCTAAATATCTCTACAAATTAATTTATTTTAACACTAATACCTAAGATTAATCTATTTGGCCTTAAAGAAATTTTGAGAGTTATGCTCGAAACTGTTTAGCATTTCAGGAATAAACATTAACTCATTGTTAAATGAAGCTAAGAATATTTTAAAAAATTAAATGGATCATTTTAAAACTATATGTATTTATAAATACAAATAGAAATAAGAATTTGAGGTAACAGGTAAAAATTAATGAGAATTTTGACTATGAAAAGATTATATAAAGCTCATGGTGAAAATCATACTTCGAAACATCTGAATGAATGGCAAAGATCTCTCAAACATATTATTTACTTTGATAATTGTTTCCATTTTCTCTCATGCACATATGCTTCATTGTGAAGAGAAAGTGCTTGATATTAAGCTATTTTTCCTACAAAAAACCATGCAAACATTTCTAATTTGATAGCAAAATATTCTGTTATATACCCATGAGATATTTTTAATTTCAGGTAGGAGAAAAACTGCCCAAGAAGCATTCATGGAATGACTGATTTAAATGTTATAAATCCCTGAATTTTTCATCTCCCTTTGAACGGAATGCCAAAGGGGATTAAAGAGTAAAGACATATCACAAACAAATTTACATTATTAAAATTACTGTAATCAAGAGTCTTTTCTAGCCTTAATCAGGATTAATGAAAACAAAAAACCCCAACTTTTATACTGTGCAATACTAATCAAAATTCTATCAAATGACAGATAATAGAGTAAAAACAGTTTTGAAAATTAAAAATACTGGTTGGTGTATTCTAGTATTCTTTAAAAGTATTTTCACCCGTTTGAGATCAGAGCAATGATTTCTCTGCTGATAATTCACATGGCAGGCAACAAGCATAGGTAAAAATAAATTTCAGTAATGCTGCGAAGTCCGACCCTCTTATTTTCAGGAGTGCGTCCAGGAAACACACTTGTTTGAACATATGCTATATAAGCAGGAGGGAAAAGCGCAGTGTGGAATGCTTAGTTTTGTTCTCCTAAATTATAAGCTAAATAATCCGAGTTGTGGAAAACTCGACTAGAAACTGCCGTACGTGAGAACTCAACCTTGCAGGACACGCACCACGACTCTCTCACTGCTGAGCTGGCAATAAGATTCTGAAGAACCTTCTGAATAAGGTTCTGAAGAACCGTGAAAGCTTTTAAGTGAGGTCTTTATCCACCGTGCCCTACGCTTTACAATTATGCTACAAGGCTAATACAATAAAGGGATAAAGCTTGTACAGATTTTTCTGGTCCTCGAGCCTCTTAAAGAAGGCAGCATTATGTTGGTTTCGGAAGCCACCGCTGTGCTCTGGAGCATCAGGCCCCATCTTGCTGTCACTAGTATCACCAGAAATGCTGCCAATTAGTAAAACAGCAGCAGGATCGCACCCTACGTTCACTTCACCCTTGCAAAATGTCAACTACTATTTTAAAATGGAAATTACAGAAAACTGTATGTAAAGAACAATCCCGAAAAATGATCTGAGAACAATGACCGATCACTTTCTAAAGTCTCGGAAACAAGCTCAGCAATGCAGCAATATTCAGATATTGTGAGAGTGTGTCAGAAAATCAGCTACACGGATTAAAGAACAGGGAAAACTGCATGATTCTCATGGCTTCTTTCTAGGAACTCCAACCGATTTAATTTTTTGCTGGTATCTGAAGTAGATAGCCGCCTTCCAGGCCCTCCATCTTCAAACCTGTTGCTTCCCTGTATTTGGTTAAACAAGATTTTGCCTTGCAAGCTCAAGACTGCTAATGTTAAATTTTGATTGATGCAGTGCAAATTGTCAGCAATTTCCAACTCCCTATTAGTAAGGTTATACTGGTTAGTAAAACATTAGTTTTGGTTAGTGACTAGAATTACATAGCTTAAAAAAGCAACAGGACAGTGGAGCAGTATCTCCTCTTTGCATCTCTTCCTAATGACGCCTCATGCTGATCATTCTTGAAGTTTAAAGAAAAACTAAATGAGGTTAGAAAACAATATATTATCTTTAATTAAAAGTTGGCATTATGTTTTCTTCAAAGTATGAACATACCAGGCTAACGAGTACATTAGAACACATGATCTGTATTTCAGTTCCATCTGAGCATACATCATAAATCCTTCCTGGAAAAAAAGTGGGCATCATCACAAGAACATTTGAGCAGAAAAGATGATCGTCATTGTTTCGAAGTCCTCCCTTCATATTCTCTGAAACGCCAACTGGAAGCAGACACTTCAAACCTTACATGGTACACAAAACAGTTTTTTTTTCATACGCCAGAGAAGGGGAAAAACAAATGACAAATTACAGGATCTCATCCCCAGGACAACCATGCATGTTTGCAAGGTTAGCACCGATGCTTCACACACACAAATGCAATAATCAGATGCTAGTTTATCCCCTCCCAACAAAATCATCTTTCCAGCAGTATTAGGCATTTACTTGGCAGCGATTTTAGCAGCAGCTCAGCACAAAGCATAAATCACATCGAAATAGATGCCTTCCTGTCAATGCAAAACACAAAGGACTCTCTATGGGTTTCACCTCTGTATGAGAAGAGTTAAAATCCTGCAAGTCTGTGGTGGCTAGAAGCAACTCACAGGACTGAACTTTCAGATTAACTGAGAAGTCAGTCAACTTTGTTTTAGTTTAATATTAATTTGTTTGTTGCAGGAAAAGTTACGATTGGACTTCTTTTTACTTTTGAATGAAAAAACCTGTACTTTAAGGTCGATTTACAAGTTCCTCTAAGTATTGCTTTGATAAGTTCTACATGTCTGTTTTTAATACCTAGCCTTTTAACAGTACTTAGATACTCAAGCTTGCTATTTTTTCTATCAAAATTTTCTTTAATGCAGGTTTTATCTTCTGTATTTGAAATTCCACGTTTAGCCTCCTGAGATCGTTTAATTCAAAGTGGGCTCTCAAAGAGCCTTCTGAGTATTTCAAGGACTCTCAGAAGGTGGATTTTTAGGATTCTAGGTAGATATGGTAATATAAGCAAGCTTTTTACTCATGTAAATTATAGGAAAAGAATTAAACAATCACTGTACTAAAAACCATTGTTCCAAAAATAGTTTGTCTCTAAGACCATGAAGACTTTTTTAGGCGCTGAAATTAGTGAGCCACTTTTTTTGCCGTAATTATTTAAGAAAGAAGCAATTATAAATTCCGTTATTATTAGTGTAAGTCTTTAACCAAACCAAACTCATATTTAATATTAAGCTGTTAAATACTTTATTCTCCAACTATTTTAGTTTTGGTGAAAAATGAACAGTTAAACTAATCTCCATTTAAATATTCCCAACTGCTCGATCTTGTATAGTTTTAACCAGAAGCAACAAACATTTACCTAAAAATCATTATTCTCTGTTAAACTGACCTTTTTTCCAAAATACTATCTAGAAACAACTCCGTCTGCAAAATTTGAATGACCTTTGCTGATTTGCAGTTTCCAGTCATTTTTGCTTCAGTAGTGGATTTGGTCAGCTTTCACTTCATCAGATGCCTTTTAAGAGTATTTTCAAGATTTTCTTTTACGGAAAAAGGTACAACAGATAAACTGTTCTGTAAAACTATTCTGTAAAAAAAGAAGAAATGAAGATATAAAAATGGAAATGAGCAGGAACCAGTTTTAAACATATGTCTTTATGAATGAGGCTTAATCACACACTTCGTTTTCCAAACACAAAAAGCGTTTTGCAAATGTATTAATTAAAATTAAGTGCCATAGACAAGCGGCTTTAGAAGGACGGCAGTCCTTTTCAAATTAGCATAACACTAGCGACAGGCATGGAAATTGGTTTAATAACCCTAAATAGTTACACCCCACTCCTAACACAAATGGCCACGGACAGCTCTAGCCCCGCAGGCTGCGACTGTACCAGTTTATGTGGTTGCTCTGACATTGGGTGGGTATTCCAATCTGAACAGAAATCACTGAATGCACCTCAATTATTATTATATAATGACTAGTGAAGCATACAAGGCACCAAAGCATTAAACATCATAAACCAGAAAACCAAAGTAAACCAACACAAGCAGTATCAAAAACTTAGCCAGCAAGGGACTCACTTTGTAACTTGTACTAACACAGTCAATACTTGGCAAGAGATTACTAGTTTAGTCATGATATTAAATGGCCCAAATCCCACACATAGGTCCAGGATCAAGCTGTAGATATAACAAAAAACCAAGCCACAGGGATAAGCAGAGTCTTTAAGCGATTTCTTTCCCTGCCATGTTTTACATGGGTGCCCTCGGAGCTAAGCTCGATGCTACAATAACCCCTTTTAAACACCACTTTCAGGGCACAGCATTCTCCAGGAAGTGTCAAAATACACAAGCCGAATCTCTCCCTACTCAACTCTAAATGTCAGGCATAAACAACATTTTTTTTTGTGTGCTCACGATTCATGAGAAACTGGAGAAAAAACAAATCCCTGCTGATAAGGAGCTGAATGTCCACAAGCTTTTTCCAAGTATTCCGACCATCCACCTAACTTCACAACGCTCCTCCTCTGCAGCTCCTCCGCAGAGGACTGCCACATCCGTCTCTGCTTTACCTTACTTCAGCGGGGGTTTTGCTTTGACTGCCAGCTGGTTTTAGAGACATGTAGGACAGAGAAAGTGGTTATTCATGTCTTTTATTTATTATAAATACATATAAATATGTTAAGTGACCTTTTGCTTTGTTTATCATGATGAGCAACGACTTCGGAAAATCATCTGGAAAACTTAACCAAGCTGCGAAACAGGCAAAAAGCAAGCATTAGCATACAATCACAGGTTCCTCTCAGTTCAAGAACGAGTTAATTTTTTTTTTTTAAGAGCAAAAAGCATCTTATTTTGAAGCATCTATTGTCTTATCAAGAGCACCGAACTTGCCCCCTCCCATGAGCTGACCAAATGACATTTTCATTTGGATTTGCAGGTGCAGTCCAACCCCAGCTGGCTACATAGGACACCCCCCCCACGATTCTGAAACATTGCATAGTTTTGCAGTTGGATTTTGCTTCCCCCCATCCTTTTAAGCTATTTTTAACACAGGTTGATCATGCCAAAGAGAACTCTCTGGATCTGTCTCACTCCCTGTTTTTCTATAGTTTAGTTTAAAAACTGCTCAAAAACTTTGTAGATCAGAGCAAGCGAAAAGCAGCATTATGCTTACAGTCCACTAACAGGCTGGGAAGGAAATAACTCTACAGATGAAGTTGCATGTAGGGGGTAACTAAACAAAGTTGAAAGTGGGTGTTTTTGGGGTCCACGTAAACTGCCAAATATTTCCAAATGGGGTGTGGGGAGGGGGGTATTTAAGAGAAGCAAACAAAAAGAAAACCCAGACTTAACTGATGGTAGGAAGCCAGGGTTGATGGTAGTGGAAAGAAAAGTGCACAATTAAAAAAAGAAGAAAACAAAACAATAAGCCTGAAGAAGCCAGAAGTCAAGGCTTGTCATTACAGTGTTTGCAGAGGGCAGAGGCGGCTCCTGTGAAGGCAGTGCATTTCTCGGGGCAGCCGGGCAAGGCCGTGCCGCCGAAGGGGTAGATGGCCGACTGTCCGAAGGGGTTGAGGGTGGCGGGCAGCGGGGTGCTCAGCGTCTGGCCCTGGTTCAG
>NW_009230482.1:0-38238 GCF_000690835.1 Fulmarus glacialis
CGGGCGCGCCCGGCCCCGGTGGCGTTTGCCTTGAGGGCTGTCAGAAAGCCTTTGGGGAGGCTGCGGCAGGCCCAGGAGAGCAACCTGGCCAGAATAGACGTGGGAAGGCAGAGGAGTGAGTGGCAGTGTTGTGTGTGTTGGCCCTGTTCTTGCCCTTTGTGTATCTTGTAGCTGGTGTGTGTGGCTATCCCCACAGAGAACTGGCTGATGAGTGGCCCTAGCAAAACTTCAGGCCCATCATTGGGGGACGGGTGGAAACAGTAAAAAAGTATGGAATACCAAGTGTTTATGGAATGGGGTAATACATTTGAAAAGGGAAGGTTAAAAGGCTTAAAAAGAAAAGGAATGTGATGCCAGCTAGCACTTCTTGTCACTGTTGATTTCTCGAAAACAAAACTAAATGTTCTCTTCCCTGTCTCTTTGTAAAGGCATAGGAATAGAGAACTGACAGAGAGCACCAAGCAGCACCACCCTGTCAGTGCTCAAGGCTCCCCAGAGGTGCCCGCAGAGCTGGCGAGTGCTGCGTAGTTGTAACCCCTGAGACCTGTGACAAGACAAAAGAATGGAAATTCTTCCCTGTTGCAGCTGTTGGGGATCCACTGTCAAATTACTTCACTTGGAGCTGTGAACGCCCAGGTTGGCCAGGAGCTGGAAGAAGCAGCCCTGTACAGGGCTGGAGTGGTGATTCTTAAGGTTTTTCAAACTAATCCAGGCTCCCAAATGGTATTTTCAGGTTTAGCATCTAGAAGTTGTGAGATAATCTGAACTTGAGTTTTACTAGAACTGATGCTTTCCTGCCAGTCTTGGGTCTCAGGACTTTTTGTTTTGCAAGGTAGCTGTTGAGTTTAGGAAAACACTTTTTTTTTTTTTATCTTGAAAGTAGAAATTTTTGTATGCTTACTGGGTCTTTAGCAACTAACTTGCAACACCATATAGGAAATGAGCATTTTTTCCCCATGTTACTGCTAATGGTTTGCTTTCAGTTAGAGTTTGTACAAAAGACCTCAACTCTGTTTCTCTGGTATTTTTCTTTTGGTTTGACAACCTTATTCTGTGCTCAATGAAGTTCTCAAATAAGCAGATTTAAGAGCATATGACTTCACAAACAGAAGTTGCAGCAAAAAAAAAAGTTTTGATTGGCTTCTCTGACAATCTAAAATCTGGTCAATGTGCTGATTGCATTCCATTTGTGACCAGATATTGTCGGTGTATTTGTATTAACTAAGGTCACCGTGTAACCTGGTGTGTGTATGGGCAACTGCCAGAAAGGGTGGGCCAGCTGCGTCCTTTCTTTGCCTCCAGGTGCTCACACCTGCTGTATGTTTTGTACTGCTGCTAGAGGTTGTGCACTGAGCCAGAGCAGGGAACTGAACCAGCTGAAAACTAGTTAGACAAAAATTAGTTTTCATCTAGTTTAATTCCCTGACCTGTCCAACATGGAGCCACAAAACTGCTTGCGTCAGCACAAGACGCACTGTGAGTAAAGCAGCATAGTGTGTGGGCTGGGGCCAAGTCAGCTTCCTTTGGTGGCAGGGGTAGTCTAGTCTAGCGTAAAACTGCAGTTGAACTCTATACCATTTAGTATTAATACAGGTAAGCTGTGCATCTTAGGTCAGATGATGTTTCAAATATATTAATGCATTTTTTTGTGCTGTATGTCCATACTGACTTTTTTACTAATGTTTCAGTGCACATTAAATTCTCCATAACTTTGGAAAACTTACAGACACAACAAAGAGCATAAAACATCAAATTTTATGTCTTTGTGGTGTTAGACTAATAATCAAGTACCATGATGTAATGAGCAGTTTTCAGACCTGAGTTTTAATCAATATTCTGTGCTGCAGTCTAACTGCATAGAGTGATTTGTAGGATTAGGGGTTCTTGAAGTTTGGCTATCTGAGTGTTGAATACAAAAAATGAGAAATTGAAGAGGCTTACTGTAGTCTTTTTAATAATGAATTATTTACATTATTATTGATCCAACAGTGACTATGCTGTGACTTAACCAAAGTTAGCTTATAAGCAGTACAACTACTGTTTAGAATGTGTTGCTTTCCATGTCTCCCAGCCTGACTGATTCACATTGAGAAACGAAATGGAAAATAGCAAATGTGTGAATTGTGTTGTGCAGATATGAGACTAGTTAGCAACATGACATTGCTCCTTCCACATGTGTTCACACTCCAGTGAATGTTAGCTTAAATGGGAAAAACTTTGTAAGGTCAAATGGATCCATCAAAGCGATGCACAGATGTGATTGTGCTTCTTGGAGCTGAACAGTGAACTCTACCCCGTGCAGCATGGCAGTGAGATTCTGAAGCTTGTGGCTTTGTCTTATCCCTGACAAAGCGTGAAAAAATCAAAGTGAGCCTTAGTGCTGTAAATTCTTCAGTATATGAATTAAATGAAATCACCTTACACAGAAAACTTTATTAGTTAGGTCAGAGTGAGCTGGCACCGCTTCATTTAACAGCAGTCACTCCCCGCTGCTCATTTCCATGCTTGCTTACTGCCTGTTTTGTAATCCTGTAGATATTTGCATACCCATGAATTGTACTGAATGGTGCAACTCACCTGGGTTTTAAATCTAAAAAAAAAAAAAAAAAAAAAAAAGGCGGTTTTACCTTTGCTTATCTCTTTGATCTGGTTCACCATTTAGCATTGCAAGTGCTTCTGCTGGCATAAATAGGAGGTTAGTGCAAGAAGATTGTTGAACTGCTACTTAATGGTTGCAAAGCTAATTTAAAGTGCTCAGTAAACTACTAGCTTAGTATCACAGTCTTAATTTAAAAATAATAAAGGTTTAAAATACAATCTTCTCTTTTGATTTGTAGTCAGTAGAAATTGCAACAGTTGCAGATTCTTTAGAAAGTCTAAGTCCATTAAAAGAATTATATGCGTGCATAGCATATATAGTCTGTTTCCCTGCCCCTTGAAGTAGAATTGATTTTTTTTTTCTTTTTTTTAATTTCTTTTTTCATTGTCGGAGTTTAGAAACTTCTGAGTACTGAGCATCTTTCTCATGAAATAGGAGGAAATATCAATAGTTAATTCAGGAAAATTCTCTAACTTGGAGAGTGCAGGGTGTAAGAGATAGGATTAAACACTAGTATTCCTTTTATGTGTTCATGTAAACTTTCAGACTATTTGTGGTGCCTGCCTAGAGCTGTGCTCTGCAAAAATCACATTAACTGCTTTTCTGACTATTTTTCCCCTTAGAAAAGAGCTATCTCTTAATTTTTCCTCAAGAATTAGCATTTTGCTCAGTTGTTTATATCTCTGAAATCTTGTTTTGTAGATACTTATCTCCAAAGTAGTTGACTAAATGTATCATTGTTTGTTTTCAAGGAGAGAAGACGTGGCCGTGGAAGATACGGAGGTAGGAAGTGTGGTCGAGGTCACAAAGGAGAAAGACAAAGAGGAAATCGCCCCCGATTAGGCTTTGAGGGTGGTCAAACTCCATTTTACTTGGCCATACCAAAATACGGGTTTAATGAGGGACATAGGTAAGTTTCTTCACATTTACTCAGAAATTAATCATTGTCTGCTTTTCTTGATCTTTCTCCTGAAGCCAGAATCTAAGATGCCAGAACATAGGCCTAACTGAAAATGAGACATTCCTCTCAGATTGTTAGCTTCCTTATCAGCCGAATCTCCCATTTCTTGTGAGATTTTTTTTTTAATGAATTCATTTATTTTCTGTTGGTTTACAGCTCTGCTTGTTTGCGCCTTTTCTTTGCATAGTCCTTCATATGTAGCAGGTTACCCTTCGTCCTACAGCTGAGTGCGTTTCTTCTCTCAGACCACTCCTCCATACATGCTTGTTTCTCCCTTTGCCTGCCTGCACAGCAGATAACCTATTGAACTGACTGGGAACAGTCCCATTGACTCGAGTGAGGTTGTTAGGCATGGAAGTGTAATCCAAACCCTTGCTTTGTTATTTCTCTTTGCTTTATTCACCTGAAGCTCTCATCTACTGCTAGCCAAACAATTCTGCTTCTCTTCATGGCTCTACTTTTTTTAGCCCTGCAACACTGCAGTCTTTGTCTGTCTGTGCTCCATCTGTTCCACCTAGGAACAAGCTTTTTAATATCAAATCTATTGGATGAAGCCATTAAGTCATCTTTCACAATTGTTCTCCTCAGACATTCTGCTTGTTTGACATTTCTGTCCCCTTTTCACGTTGTGCTTGTTTGTGCCTTGTCCTTCTTTCAGCTTTTTAATGTTTAAAATGATTCTTCTAACCAGTCGCTATTCTTAGCTGGAGATCTGTATGCCAGTGTTTTATTAATTTCCTTCACTATATTGACAATTACAAAACTTTTTTGTTTGGTTTTTTTTGTTGTTGTTGTTTAAAGCTGTTCTTATTTCCTAAGATGGCACGTGTGTTACCTTGGTCACTAACCATTTTGTTGCTTTTAGGTATGGTCATGAAAATATTGTATGGATACAGAAGTTGTTCTAGGCAGTAGTAACAAAAACATGCCACACCTAGCAGACAGTTCAAGAATGAAAGGACTTACGTGAATTTATTTGTGAATTGTTAAACTTACAGTTTGATTTTATGTTTCATTTGCTGTTATAACTTCATCAAATAGCTGTGCATTTTTATATTTCCATTCTTTATGCTTGCAGTATAACCTACCGACCTGTCCTGATTATCAAAGCTTTTCTCTGTCACTCTTAATAGTTCTGAAGTGTGATTCAAACTGTATTTCCAAGTACTGTCACTTCCTCCTGTTTCCTTAACTTATTATAAATGAGAAGCACCTTTTATAGCTGAAGACACAGTCTAGATCATGAATAACCAACAGAAAAAATCCAAGTTTCTGCAGTGACAAGAAATTAATAGGGTCTTGCTGTTTTTAACCTCATCTGACAGCACGTGGAAACAAAAAAAGTACTCTGTAAGTTCTTTTCAATGTTGTTGGCAAAATTTCCATGCCAGGCTATTGTAAATGTTTTTCTAGTGAACATTGTAAGTGCACTTGAGAGAGACTATCGTGGCAGGATGGGAGCATGCTGAACAATGTCTCTGCCTGTTTATCTTCACCTCTCTCTTCTTTCTGCCTGCAGTGGTGTTCCTCTACTTTTTGAACTTTTGCTCTGTTAGGAACTGTCTGACAGTGCAAATTCTGTTGCTTGTCTTGTCTTGCATAGCTTGCCTATAACAAAGATAAGCTTCTTAGTGTTTCTGCTACCACTCACAGGTTTCCAATAGCAGTGGTTAAACTGATTGTATGAGAAAGTTCTGAGCATCAGCATAAATGGTATGCAGTAGGCGTAGACACTGGGATCGGGAAAACTATTCTAAGGATTGGTTTGTAAAGTAAAGTTAGAACTTCATAAAATGCAAAAGTGGATTCTGCTGAAGCTGATGGCTATTGACAAAATATTCCGATTTCCTTTGGGGATATGGATTAATGCATATTTTCTCAGTATTTCTCTTCCTTGGTGGTACTTTGAGGAAGATTCCATTCAATACTTCTGAGATGTCAGGTACAGTGGTAATGGACTAAAAAATCTTTTTGAATATAGGCAAGCTGTACAGGAGTACATACAGGGTTTGGCTGATAGTCTTTGACTAAATTTGTATGGGAGGGGAGGATATATTTGGTTTTGACTGTGGGTTTGGTTTTTTTTTTTTGTCAGATTATCTGAATGTATCAGTGAAGCTACCAAGCTGGATTTGCTTTGAAGATAGTTATTTAGAATCTTGTTGGCTTACCAAGAAATGCTGACACTTTAATTTCTTCATCTGTTTTTGCTTCCTTAAATCAGTCAGCAGGTAGAGAGGTGTTCTGGAGTAATTGAGCTCGGCAACAGCAAAATGATTAATATCATATTGGAGGTGGGGGCGCATGAGCAAACCTGAAGGCGTAACGGAGTTTTGGGCTGTAACTAGGGCTTGCATTTGCATTAAATTAAACTTAAAATTTTGGCTTATGGATGGGTGTGTTTTAAACATTTACTTGGTAGTTTTAGGAGTAGGTAGAAAGTGGAATACAGTGTGGTATATATCAGTTGATCAGTTCCTATTAAAGCTTCAATTCTGTAAATTTCTCATTGTTTTGTTTGTTTTTTTCTGTTTTCCTCTCCCCAGCCTCAGACGTCAGTATCAACCGCTCAGTCTTCAGAGGCTGCAGTACCTGATTGATTTGGGTAGAGTTGACCCCACGCAACCGATTGACTTAACACAGCTCACTAATGCCAGAGGTGTAACAGTGCAGCCTCTCAAAAGGGATTATGGTGTACAGCTGGTGGAGGAGGTATGCATACAAGACACTTACTACTTCAGGCAGTATAAAGCCTTGGGTTTTCGGTTTTCCATACCAGGCTGTCAGATTGTCCTTCCCATGTTTTGGAAGCATCTTTGCTTTTCTAAATTAGTTTGCTGTGGAGTTTTTCTGATAATAAATCCGCTAGAGGGCACTGTGTGTTAGCAAGAAAAAAACCCAGGATGATGTTTTAAGACCTGAAAGACTACAAAAATAATGGTTAAGGAGCACATAACAAGAGGTTGAACAAGTATTTTAGAACAGAAGACTAGAATGTGTTGAAAGAAATGTATGCATATTTTAGACAGGCAAAATTTTTTCATTCAGTCCAGGTGACTTGAGTGAGAGCAGTTTGGTTACCCGACTTGGTGCAGGGAACAGACAAATCATAATATTTTGCAAGATGTAATGTTTCATACAACTTTGCAGGGAAGAATAAATGTATGTCCTAAAATACTCATTTTAATGTTACTCTAATATTTGTTGAAATTTACAGGGTGCTAATATCTTTTCAGCAAAAGTAAATATTGAAGTGCAGAGGGCATCTGAATTAGCAATTGCAACGATAGAAAAAAATGGAGGTGTTGTAACAACATCGTTCTATGATCCAAGGAGTTTGGGTAAGAATTTCTTTTCATTTCTGACTTTATTTTTTTCTGAATGTGTGAAGATTAAATGATCCAAGTCAAAGTTTCAAACATAGTTCTTACTGGAAAATCATCAACTTCTTCTGTTCTAAAAAGCTTCAACAACACATTGTTATAGTTTCAGTTTCGCTTTTTTTAGCCGTTCACCTGTTTAGCCCTACCAGTGTTAGTAGTCACTTACCAATCAGTCAGTTAAAGAAATCCAAGTAGCTTTGTAAATAGAGGAACTAATAAAAGAGTGTTTCTTTGAATTTTTGTCTTCTAGCTTTCTCATGTGTTTAATAACCCTAAGAAAATTCAGGAAAAAATTAGATTTAAAAAACACCATACATGTTTATATTTTTAATTTAAAATACTTTTCCAATTAAAGTGGGGAAATAACTAAGTTACAAGAGCTCAGAATCATTCCAGTCAAAATGGCCATTGTTTTCAGAACACTTTCACTGAAGAATGAGGCTTTGCTTTGCTTGAGGCTGCATCCTGCCTAATATTCATTCATGGAGTTTTTATTGACAATAATGAAGCTTTCATGTGTGAATGAGGCTGAGAACAAGAGGAATAGACATTTTTAGTGTGCAAAATATGTTACCCTGGAGTGATAAAAGTTCTTTCTTTCCAATCCAGAAAATAATCAAAAATATTAAGGTTAAAAGGATCTGGAATGTAACTTGCCAAATTCAGTAAAACTTGAGGAAGAGAGAATAGTCTCACAAATGACTAAATAGGTGTGCGTGCCATTGATTCTTTATTTAAAATAGGTATAGAAACACTAAATTTCACAGTTGTTAGTACACTCTGTAAATAGTCATGCAAATGCATTGCTTCTAATGTGGAAGTCAATCCTTTAAATAAATGGCATCTTCTGGCTTAGTTATTGTGTCTTTCCAAAGTAGGCATTCTAAATGTATTAGAAGTAATGATTCATCCAGATTGTCACTATAAATATCAGTTAAAACATCGTTGTTTGTTTGGTTAAGTGAAACTTGTTAAACACTATCTTATTCTGAACAAGAATATTCTTAAGATTTGGTTTTTTTGCTTGATACTTTTAATAAGAGTTTAATAATTTATTTGGCACAAAATACTAAATAAGAAGGTGTCATTTAATGTCTTTAAATACGTATTATAAAGCATAGTATCTAATTTTCTCTCATGTTTGCCCACAGAAATTTTGTGTAAGCCAGTAGTATTTTTTCTGCGTGGCCAGCCTATTCCAAAGCGAATGCTTCCACCGGAAGATCTAGTCCGTTACTACACAGATGCCAGGAATCGTGGGTACCTGGCAGATCCATCTAAGGTTGCAGAAGCCAGGCTTGAACTTGCCAAGAAATACGGTTATGTCTTACCAGACATAACTAAGGATGAACTCTTCAAAATGTTAAGCGCACGCAAGGATCCTAGACAGATATTTTTTGGTCTTGCCCCAGGATGGATCGTAAACATGGCAGACAAGAAAATTCTAAAACCAACTGATGAGAAGCTGTTAAAATACTATAGCTCATGAATTGAGGACTGGAGACAACTGCAGGTGTACAGGAAACATCTGGGTATGAAATAATGGATACAAAGTGATGTTTGTTTTTTTTAAGACTCCTGTTATACTAGACAAAACACAAATTTTTGTTTATGTAATCTTCTGCTGTAGCTCTCAACTTTTTTATTGTCATAATACAATGTATGAAAAGTCTTAACATTTGGAAACAGCGTAGTGTCTGACATAAAGTGTGTGTTTGGACACTTTCTCTTATGATGATTTGCGAGTTACTTTTTCAGACAAAATGTTTCGATGTTGCATTTATTTCAGAGGATGATTCCAAAGAGTAACTAATAATTAGTTGGGTTTTTTTCCCCCTCAGTTTAAAACCAGAAACATGGCTGTACAAAACAAATATTAGTTTTACAATCATATTACGTAGCATTATATTTTATGTTTTAGAAAATGGTATCTTGAATACCTCTAAGAGGTACACCATCTAATTTTGGATGGGGAAAATTAAAAACAACTAGAAATAACAAAGTACGGAAGAATTCATTAACCTCTTCAATTCCATAGCAATGTTTTGGGTTTAGCCACTGCCATCAATAGTATTAGCGCTTGAGAATTCTTGATTTTTGTCTTATTCCTTCAGATGGAATTGAGAAAGACAGGATGTGCAGTTTAAAAGAACTTTCTATCTAAATTAAAAAAAAAAAGCTATCTTAAATCAATGGCTTCTATTATTCAAACAAAATTTAAAACTTGTCCTGACACAAATACAATGTCATTAATAAAAATGCATAGCAGAATCCAGAGACAATGAATATCAGGCAGTGACAGTAGATTGTGAAGGATGCGGATGTAATGGACAAAGTACACAATTAGGGTCCAGTTTTCAGCTTGATCACAGATTGCATATGTGACAGTGGACAAATGAATATAGATGTCCTGAAAAGTGATGAACAAATTATTTTTATGGGAAACAGTATTTTAATCACACCAACTTAATATAATCTTGAAAAATATTTTCCAACAAATGTTTATTTCATCAATCTCTCCAGAATACTGTACTATTACTATAGAAGAGTATTCTAGGTTTCATATGGAAGCTTAGGGCATTCATTGGGCATTTGGGATGATGAACCAAGCAGTAAATTGAAAGATGAGAGAGGAGACTAAGTTAATCTATCGGATCTTGATCTAACTCCTCAGAAGTTAATGAGATGCTTCATAATTACATGAACTTTAATGGAAGCTGAATTTGGCTTTAAAATAGGGGTAATTCGGTTATTAGGAAACAGTCCGGAAGACCGGAACACAAGAATAAGTTTTGCTTTCCAATTTTCGTGTGCCTTTGGAAATGCTACTTATAGTTTCCTGTAGCTGCCAAACCATCCCATCTCCTAGGGAAAGCCTTCTGAGTGCCAGAATCTCCTGTTTCTCCTGTATAACACCTGTATTTCACCTGTGTGCCTTGGGGCAGGGCGAGGGGAGAAAAAAAAAATTTAAAATATCTTCTTTTTCTTTCAGAGAATAACAAGAAGCGGATGAATTTTTTTGTTGGTGTTTGTCAACCAGCCCAGATTTTTGCTTCACTCAACAAACTGCCTTGTCAATTAATATGAGCATCTGTAATCACAAAACAAAATTAAATAAGTCTTCTATTCTCATGCTGATTAAATAATCTGAAATCCAGAGACTAACAATGGAAAGTCACTAATTTTTGACAACTTACTCTTCAGCTTCTATTGTCTGTTGTTAATGTGTGTTGGATGCTATCAGTAATGGTCATTCTCCTGATTTGTGGTTAAGTATAGGTGAAACATAGCAAAACAACACCAATATAAAATTGGATTGTGAATAGCAGGAATTTGTTCTTAGTGGCGTTAACATTCATATTTTATAAGGTGCACAACACTTTTTTGGCACATTAAGAATAATACCGTGTGCCAAAAAAAGTATAGCTAGCGTTAACTTGTATGTGAAGTAAATAACTTTCTCACTTTAGATGTATCCTGTTCTGCATCCTGATGATTGTTGGTTTGGAAACTTAAATGACAAGCAATACTTTTTTTTTTAACTTTTTTTTTTTTCTTTTTGTTATTACAATACTACTGCCTCCATTTGGGAAGGAGTTGGAGGCGGGGGAAGAGTATTTATTGCCTTCCCTTATTTGTGCCATAATGTTTCTGTTTTTATGAATCAATTCACAATTGTATTTTGTGGAGGTGGTGGTACTCAACAGGAAAGCTACTTAACTGGAAGCGAAGAAGGAAGTTAGTCATATTAGTGAAGACCAGAAGACAAAAGTGTTTATGTATCATTGTGTATTTTTGGGAGGAGAAGAGGGGGGAAGGCAAAAAAAATGCTCTTTGTATTGAAATGAACAAATCACAATTTTTTTTTCTAAATCAATTTCTTTGATATACACACGCGTGCACGCGCTGGTTTCTGTAGGCTTCTAAATGGTTTTCAGGTGAAAGGGTAACGGATAAAATGATAACAGTGAAAGAAAGAATGAAAACAGGAAACAGATGTCTGGTGACGTCGAGGGATTGGATAGCACTTATTCAGTGAACGATGTCTTAGTCACAAGGCAGCTGTATCCTGGCTCTGATACTATAACGCTACAAATACCTTGGAGCCAAAACAGCCACGTTCCACAAAATCCGGTCATTCTACTTTATAAAGGTGATCTTTTATCATCTTATAATTGGAGAGGGCAAAAAGGGCTGTATGTTGCTTTATTTAAAATATGCAATGCTTGTCTTTTTTTCTCTCTTCTGTTTACAGTAGCTAGTATTTTATAACGGTTGTTCTGATTTTTATTTACTAGTGAAAAAAGTGACAAGGCTATAGAGGATTTCCTGTTCATTTTATCTCATCAGGAACACAAGTCTCCTGGCAACTGAATACAGAATTATCAAAAGTACAAGTAAGTTATTGACAAGGTTTCTAATAAATCCATAACAAACAGCCTCCCAATGGACTATTGTTTATGTGAGGGTCAGGCTCAGCGATGCAAGACTCTAAGCCGGTACTGGCATCTGAGGCCATTCTCTTTACTTAGGAATATGTACCATGTTTTCATGTTCATAAGGTAAATGATTGCCTTGGATATCCTGTTTTGATAGGGGTTTTTCATACGCAACAATGTATTACACAGCAAGAAGGACCCAATCTGCTGTAACCGGAAAAGTACTATCAAGGAGCTGAGGAAAAGAAACATTATTTGTGCCATAAAATACTGAAAGGCATGTCAATTTTTATCAACAACATCATACTTTTGAATGGTTCCTTGATAGAACTGATTACATATGTGAGACTGAAATCAAAATAAAGGCCTCTGAATGAGTACATACTTTGTTATATCATACCTTGATAATTAGAAATCACCTGTTTCTTATGAGATAGACTCTCTAACAGCAGCCAGTTAATACTATACTTAGAGGTGGCTGACTGCAGACTCGAAATGAAGCAAGTTAAAATAAATGCATTTTCCCTTTTACTTACATGTACAACAAAGACACACTGGCTTTTCATTCATTATACTTCACAGTATAGTATTCGTGTTTAACAACCAAAAGTTGACTGTACCATTCACGAATTTCCAAAAAGGAATAAATGAATAAATCAGTGGCCCTGATCTGAATCTTCACTGGCAGTGTGCCAACATTGTTTTGACATACGAGCATAATTGATGTTAGTGCTCCAGGAAGTCATATAAAAGTGATCAATTATGAAGATAGCTTCCCATTGCTATTTTATTATTTTCTATTTTATTGCTAAAATTTAAAATGCTAATGCAAAGCTAATTTTGCAGTGTTGAACGCTCAGAAGTTCTGTAAAAATTTGTTTCTAATTTGAAATTGTTGCACGAGTTTTGTATTTTAAACATTTAAGTGTTATATTTACATATATCTAAAATAAGAAAGATGCTGTGTCTGTCCAAAATGGCCAGTTTAATATTCCATATGCAGATTTATTTCTTAAAATTTCTTGATTGGGGATCAGATGGGAATAGTTTTACATAACTCGCAGTCTGCACTTCAGTTTATTGTGTTATGGTTTAGTCTATGAAAAGATGTAGTTAGAAGTCCTGGTGTGACAGAATTCTTACCCGGTAGAGGAAAATTATGAACTTTTTAAGTTCCTTCATCCCCTAGCCCAGGTGGCCCATCTTGGTCCTTTGTAGCAGAAATATGTGGCATTGTCTAAAGAATTACTGGTTTCTCAGTGGAAGCAAACTATCCTCAGATCTATTCTGTCTTCTTTCATTAATATTCCCTCTGTTGCATCTGCATCTTCCCGAGATCTCATCTCACTTCTGTTGTAGTGGTGGGAACTACAGGGCTCAATCATTCTCACAGTGTCATCCTGTCTGGCCCACTCTGGGTTTGAAAATCTGGTTGTTTTATGTGCCTCTGGAGCAGGAAAAGTGTTGATCATTCCTGCATCTGTTTATACGAGGGGGTTTTTCGTGGCTTGAGTTTCCTGGACTGGTGTTGCTTTTGTTGTTAAAAATGTCAACAGCAATGTTGTTTACTTGTTAACCTTGTAGATTCCAAGACACATGCCGACCAAGTTGGAGCGGCCTTTGAGCAATGGATTCAGAGTTTATTCAGAGTCAAGGAACACTCCTAGAAGGGTGTCTGTGCACTTAACTCGGAATTACACACACTAGATACAAGTCTTAATGGATAGGCAATTTTGCATTCAATGCGTCAATGCCCAAATCGGTCTCTCCTTGCACTTTTGGAAACCCAGCCTCTGTTAGGTTCGTTCTGTTAGGTTTGTTCTAGTTTCATGTTAGGTTTGTCCTGTCTGCTCTCTAATCTATAATTAAGGGCAAGTTAGCCTGAAAGTCTGCCATTTCTTGGTGTTTATATTTTTATTGTAATTCCTTGGGCAGGTAATGACAGCTAGAGGTTTGTGTATAGAGCAGTCTATGAAAAACAAGTCGATATGTAAATTTACAATAAACTAGTTCTCTATGGGTTTTTTTGTGTTGCTAGTGTGGTTTGCCTTGCTCCCAGTACAGAGGACCTTAAATTAAGAAAATAAATTCACTCAATATCTGACAAGGGAGATGCTTTCTTTACTTTTTTGAATGTAGCTGTGGTTCAGAACTTCAAAAGTTGGAATCCAAGTTCCTTTTTAAAGGAGAACATGTAGACAATTGTTTAAGCTCACTTCATAGTCAGTAGAAATCTGATTGATACAGTCAGTGGAGCCTGAGAATCACTGCATTTAGCCTGAAGCAGACATCTGAGCAACTAAATTGCGCTCTAAACTCCACTGACTGTGACAGTAGTTTTTACATTATAGTGCACCTATAATACACCTAAAACATAAGTATCTGGAACTGAATCCCGCTCTGTGTTTTGAGTGACCCGAGATGCTTGAAGCTAATGGTGGGAAGATCTCCTTATGGATCAAAAGCCACCAGTGTAGATTGCCTAGCTCAGCATTGGGAACTTCCGAAGTTTGATGTACTAGGTTGTGTTTGTCTTTGAAAATAAGTGTGCTAATTTAATAATAAACAAGTCAGAGAATGTCTTGGTGCCACAAGAGGTGAAATGCTGACAATTAGATGATCTGTGTTATTTTACAACTGTTAGAGAGCACAGCTTTTCCAAGATACAGAAATTGGTGGCATCCTCATCTAGAAGCCTCTGACTCTTTCAAGTGGATGACTCCCAGTTCACAGCTCTGCACTGGTATTACCATTCAAAATTTGTCTACCTACCTTCTTTGGCCTTCGTGTAATACGTTGCTGATGTTTGTGCTAACTCTACTGTGTGCATTTCCTCTGTAAGCAAAGCATGGAAATTAAAGTCGCCTGAACTTGCAAATGAGAAAAAATGGGAGGGGAGGATAGTGTCCCTTTGAGGTGTCTCCTTCAGCAATTGGTGCTTGTAATGGTCAGAAAAGGTGACTGAGATAATTACACAGATGTTGTCTCACTGCTCTCTGAGAACATGCAGTCCAGTGTGTCTGGTAGGGTCCCCCCTACAACTCTGTGATGAATTGCGGTGTGTGTATAAAAGACAGATTTGGGACTGATCCTTCTACAGATTTTGACTTGCCATTTCTCCTGTTTTCAGTGATTTCTAGGTCCCTGAAACCTCATAGATGCGTTTGTTTTTTAGTGCATAGGCAATCATTTATGCCTTCTCTTTTGCCTTTTTTTTTTTTTTTTTTTTTTTGGCAAGGCAATTGCACTAATCACCACAGCAGGCAGTCTGGGTATGGCCCATGTACTAGGCTTGAGGCTGTTCCAGTCAAAATATTATTCTGCTAGTTTTATGTTGGGCTTGGCTGGCTTGACATTGCTGCTGCCCTGACTTCTAGGACTTGTGAAATGTCTGGACTAATTGTGACTTTGTTGTTGGGTTTTGTTGTTATTGTTGTTACTGGAAGGCTCCAGCCCTTCCAGATTCATCATTAAAGACGAGTGTTTACATCAAATGAATTAGCGTAGCGACGTTGTGAACATGTGGCAAAATTCTACCTGGCTCAGTTTTTCTGCACTCATTTATATATATCTGAGGGAATTGAAGCACTGGGATGCTACGATTTTGTCTTTATTTATTGTGGAAAAGCTTATCTGCCCATTAAGAAAACCTAAGAAGAAAATGGAGGGTAAAAAGCTGTCAGGTCATTTTTTTCTGCATCTTGTGAAAAGCCCATGTTTTCCCAGTTCGAACTGTTGCTCTCAGCTGAGCTGGATGACTTTGCTTGCAGCATATTAGAAAACTGCAATGGCAGCAGACCACTATGGGCGATGACATGCAGCTATGGTACTGTAGTTGGCCCTAGCGAAAGAAACGATAATCTGTGCAGACTTGGGAACATGAGAATCAAGGTATGAAAGTCTCCATCTGAAGATATTCCAAAATCAGGAACGTACGAGTATTCTGTAAACACCACTGAAACGCCGCTGCATGTTTAATTACTCTTTGTTTTTGCTGACTGTACTGTTATGAACTGTAAGTATTCAAGAAATCATTTAAAGAATACATTTTAGGTTTTCTTTGTTGTCCTTAGAGTTTTCAGCCCTGCAGGGATCTTGTTTCCAAGCATTGTTCCTCTATCGAACAAGGCTAGAAGCAAATTTGAGAAGTGGGAGCCAGCATTTTCATGTGATGGCATTATTCCAGGAACTGGTGCTTTAGGATAAACAGTAAATATTGTGAGGCTTGCAAAACAGTTACTGATTCATTGCTTATACCCTGCTGATTTATTCATTGTTTGAGAGCATAACTCCTCTGCTGTCTCTGCAGTTGACCTCCAGTCACGTCTCCTCGGCATGAAAGAAACACGCTGTTGTTTTCAGGCTAATAGATTTTATGTTACCAGGTATATAAGCAACCCACACAAACAACATCCTCCTCTGCTCCTTTCCCCAAATTACAAGGCTGCTATGATCATTTGTAGTGCTGAGAGTTGCATCTGCTCACTGGGATAGGGAGAAGGTCCAGTGTCCTTCTGGTACAGACAAGGCTGACACCTAGTGACCAGATGCATTTATTCCTATGGGAATTCACTGGAGTCTGGTTCAGTGACTATTCACCCTTTTCTAAGTCTGGAAGGTTTAAACTTCAAAGTGAATAGTTCATTTATTTCATCATCACTTTTGGCCCTTGTTTTCAGTGTTTCTAGTGTACTCTTCTAAAGATGAAGTTAAGGTAGCTTGAAAGCTTGTTCAAGCTTAATATTGGAGCCATGAAGGTTTGGCATATAGTCTCCTGGGAGCTGTGCATGGCAGCTGCTCTGAGCAAACTGAGACGGCTGATAGCAATCAGCAGTAAGTTCGGAATACGGTCCTTTTGTGGTTTTTGCTTAGTAAAATCATGGCTGACCTTGCTGTTTGGGTTCTCTTTGCCCATCCTGTTTTAAAGAATCCAAAATCAAATGTAATGGGATATTCTCTGAGTTGCAGAATTTTCTGTCTACTGATGTCTGCTGACCAGGGGTAGCATCTTACAATGATGCTGCCACCTGGAAAGCACTACCTGCTCCATTGTCATTGCAGATCCTGCTGGAAATCCTTGAAGTTCTGTGCCTTAGCAAACTGCGTATTAAAGAGGAAGAGTAAAACCACCTAGCTAAAAGACTCTTCCAGAATGCTTCTGATTTTTCTTTGGTTATCTAGATTAACATTTCAGGAGTATAACATACTGCTGAGAATTGCGTGTGACCTTTACTAAAAGGAGTAGCCATTTAAATTTGGGGAAACAGCCCCCCAGTGTGAACCAAAGCAGTCTTCTCCATGTAAGAATAATCATTGACTCCAAAAGTAGACTGCAGAGGTTCTCAGTGGTTCCCCACGTTAATGGGCTTCACATGAAACCCTATATTGAAGCCCTAAAGAAGCCTTCCTGGAGCAGTCCTTGGGACTGGAGGAATTTTTTGTCTCTTAAATGTCTTTTGTCATTTAAATGTTTCTTGAAATATTGGAAGTAAACATTTTAGTTGATTCAGCATGACTCTCTGCTACTAGCACTGTGTTCGGCTACACAAAGAGTCAGAGCTCAATGTTTTTCTGTGGCTGAAAGGAAACTTTGATTCTTCCTGAATGAAATAACTAGGAACTTGCACAAGCCCTGTGTGTTGAACGGAAAAGGCAGGCTTTTTTTCCTTCAGATAATCTTTTATATCTGACTCAGAACTTTACGTATGGCACAGGTTCTGTATCTATGGCATGTTTCTAATTAGCCCATGGCAAAATAAAGGTTCTGTATTTTACAGTCCACTGATTTTTCATCTGCTACCCGTCTCTGATAGGGTGTGCCTCTGGAGAGAGGGCAAAAACTTCCATCAAAGACAGCAGATTCCAGTCTCTGAGCAATGGGATCCTCCACATAGCCATCGTCTTTCTGTAAGTCTGGGATTCAGGTGCTCTGACATTGTGTACATGAAACTAATTTTATTATGCAGAATAGTTCACATCATCGTGGCCTATTTTCCATCATCACAGCTTTCACAATTTTGTTCCAGGGCTGCAAGGGCATCACGAAGCCTGACCATCCCTGCCTGACCCAGCGGCCAGTGTCTTGTTCCCATCCCCAGGGGGGTACCTGATGCCAGGGGCTGGGGCTGCCCGGGTGCCCCCAGCTGCCCTGCTCCTGGCTGGGGCAGTGGGGCAGGACGGGACAGGCTGCTGCCCCCTCATGGTGCCGTGACACTGGGAATGAGAATAGCAAAATTGCCCAAACACACACGTACAACGCAGTTCTTTTCCCTCTCTGAAAAACTGGCGGTGCAATTTGGTGAGTGTCTCAAAACTGTCACCCAGTAACGTTTGCTTGAAGGGAAGGCTGTGTTTTCTCACTCGTGTTTGCGGCCATCCTTGGTGTTTCTTCAGAAGGAGCTCACAAACAAGGTTAAAGGGTAACTAACTTCTATAGTCAATTTGAATAATTATTTTTAAAATTCACAAAAACTGACTTCTCAGCTTAATTTCATTTACACTGAAAAGCTAATGATCAGTTATGAACAAGAGTCACAGAACAGGTAAATGTGACTTTGACCAGGTATGAGTAATAAAGAGACTTCAAATTCTTCATTTTGAAAGCTAAATATTGGAGACCCTGAAGGCCTTGAATGTGATCTTTGAGTTTATAACAAATGCAGTACATAGTGATTTAATGATTCCCCTTCTTTTTCTTTTCTTTTTTTTTTTTTTTTTTTTGAGGTAATGGGAGTTTTGTTAATCGGTCAGACTAAGCCAATTGTTTTCATTATTTCAGACCACAAGTGTGGGATTCCTGCCTTTGTTCAAAGCAGCGTCGTGGGGAAAAATAAAGCTCTCCGGTATCAAAGTAACTTCTTGTGCCTACAGGGAATAAAGCAGGGCATCTATTACAGCACCGTCTCCGAGGACAGGTAGACATCACTTCTGGAAAATCTACTGGGAGCCTCAGGCAACCTTTGTAGTCCTTGTCAGTCCTGTGCTGCTCTACTTACACTGGTAGCAGTTATACCCAAGTAGTAGGTGCCCTAGGGTAGAGCTAGGTCCATACATCTGCTCCAAAATAACGTGTGGCATGGAGCTCCAGCAGTGCAGACATGGGAACACATGCAGGCATAGCCAGGGGAAATCACTCAGAGCAATGCCCTGTGCTTGGAAACTCCCACTGAAACCCCCCTCATGTGGTGGCTACAGTCCTCCAGCAATGTCCCAGCCCGGCGATGATCGCACACGGAGAGCCCCGAGACCCAGGCAGGTGCTGATGCATCTCCAGTGCTGTGACCTGGATGGGGAGCAGCTTGTGTGGCCCCCCCACCCTGGATCACTGGGTTGAACTGCTTTGCATCTGGGTCGGGAGCTGAAGGGGTGGTCTAGCAAGGGGGTTTGGAGGAGTTTTTTTTCTCCTCTGACAGAGCTCACCTGCGAGGCCCCGGCTATCAGCTGCCATCTGGTAATGCGGGAAGAGTTATATTTCCTTTCTTTGAATAATGGCAAACCCAACCAGGACAGTCGCTGGCCTAGCTCGTTCCTGCTCACATGACCAACTACCATCATACCAAAGAGACTGATCTTTCAGACTCACGTGTCTTTGTCAGAACATTGCATGTGGTATTGTAGGAACCAACAAGTAAGGCATACACCTCTGCAGCTTTTCTTCTGATTTTATTGTATCCAAAATCGCAAGAGCTTTAGCGATACTTCTGACTATCCAAGGAATCGGGCCACTTATACTTCCTTTTTGTATTACAAGCTTTTCTACCAATTCACTGGGATTTTACCTGTATTTTATTCATAATGCAACTGGATTCATCATACATTTGCAAATACGAAGTACAAAGGCATTTCCTAATTTCAGTCACAGCCAAAGTTAAAGTTAAATGAAAGTTAAAGCTAAATGTACCGGTTTGATCTTGAATTTTACACAGCTGTGTTCTAAAAATACTGATTGATGAAACCTTAGATGGATACAAAATTTTACACTGTTGAGATTATTTGTTTGTTGGAGGTTTTTTTTCAGAAAATCACCAGGAAATGCATGATTCTACACTGAAACACTATTTTTATATCTCTATCCGCTAACATTGCTTATCAGAAGTAGTCAACAGTTTGTGATCATTTCTGTTTATGGTGTTACTGACTCCTTTTTGAAACAGGAATTTTTGAAAATTCCTAATTCCACTTTCCTATAAAAGCTTATCAACTAGTCCAAATAAAGACATCATCATGAAGTATAGGCTCATGCATTAAGCTGTACAGTAAAGTGTCATTTAAATAATGATGGAACTTTGTGCTCACTGAGGAATGACTGAATTTCTTTTTGTATGTTTGAGCAATTTGTTCAAATGATTAACATGAACAGAAAACACTAAAAAAAGGAGGTCAAAGGGAGAATATAAAGGCCTCATATGAATGAAAAAATTATTATGAATGGAAGAAACTTTAAAGGCTATTTAGTTTTCCTGGGATTCAAATGTTTTCTCTCTTCTCTTTGCCCATTTCAAGCTCTTCTGTGCCGTCCTTCCTAGGATGCTAAAGCTTCTGACCACATGAAAGACATGTCTGAGGGTCCCACAGGACACAAGTCATCTGACTCATGGCACATTTCTGTTCTGATTAACCCCTCTGTACTAATGTGTTTGGATCAATTAGATTACATATCTTTTTTAGGTTTTTTTCATATCCAGTCTGAAAACAAATCTACACCAATGTCTCTTATTTACTATGCAAATGCTGTCGATTGTTACCCCTTGACTGATAATCAAAATCCAATCTTAGTAGCTTGCTAAGCTACTCCCTGGCTATTAATTTGTTTCAGTAAAAAGCATAGTGCACATAAACCGCTGATTTTGTCAAACTGCAGCCTGGCAGCTGAAAATACACCATCCCTGTATATAATCTTCACAGAGTTTTCAAGTAAAACTTCGACCTGGGTGCAGGATAGTCTATAGATATTTCTGGAAGGCTGGTAGTAGTAGTCCATTGGTTACAAAGTTTGGGAGGCACAGAGCGAGCAAGAGCTGGCAATGCCAGCATAGCCACTTCTTCCGTAGGTAGCAGAGCTCTCGGCTGCAGGCCCACCCAGAAAGGAAAGGAAAGGAAATATGCTTCGGTAGCTAACACTAATGCCAGCTGACATTCCTAGAATGTGATGGCTTCTTATTATAACCAACCAGAAGCTGATTCCCTTAATCAGGTTCAGGGAATGCTACGGTCAAGTTTTCCTGTGTTTTAGTCTGATTTCCTAAGGAAAGAAGTGTTGTGCCGCAGCACAAGCTTACCTGTCTGTGTACGCATTTGGCTCCCTCGCCATTTTTTTTGAAACGTTTTGAACAGTTTCAGCCCTGCTTGACGGAGGAGTGGAAGTGTCCAAGAGAGAAAGGTCCCATAAGCCCCATGAAGACAAGCAGCCAGACTGGGAGAGGAGGCTCATTTGTCCCCACCGATAGATGGGCACCAGCAAACGTAGGTCCAAGGCTTCAGCTAAGGAAGCCAGGCCTCAGCAGGGGTGCTGCTCATAAGCCGTGGGTGAGGGCATATGCCTCCTGCCCCTGGTGCTGTCTGAAAGATGCACACAAAAGAACTGACTGGAGAGGGAAAGAATGAAATCAAATCCAATATCCTGTCAAAAGTAAAATAATAGAAACATTTTCCCCCAAAATATTTTTCAGTTGCAGCAGCCTTAATACCGCTTGTAACAGTAGTAAGAACAACCCTTTCAGTTGTGGTGTGATTTATACAAAGTTGACAGACCTTTAAGATTAGAAAAATTATAACTGTAACCTTCTGCTTTCACATCAACAGATCTAAAACTTTCAAAACTATTCCAAGTGTATTTAATACAAATTCAGCTCAGTAAGTTGAATTTTTACATGCTGCTTTGTTCCAGTTTTGTCTCCACTTACTCTCTGCAATTTTTTCACTTGCCATTCATAAACAAGGGAGACAGATTTTGTTTTTCAGTGTCAGAAACAGATAGATGTAAAGCACACACAGTACAGAGAGTAAAAAATATTGGAAGCTGCTATTAGCCTAGGAGATTTTCATTAACAAGATAATTTCCTAATTTTTTTGTGAGATGAACATTCTCCATTTATGCAATGCGTGACTTGGTGGTGATTTTATCCGTTACTCAGACAAAAAAAGAATAATGTTTTGCATAAATTTATTTTGCAGATGTGGACCACTTTCAAATTGCCTAAAAAAAGGTCTCTCTCTTTTTTTGCTACTAGTTTTTTGGGGGAAAGGAACCAGCTTCTTTTCTGCCCTGGCTGGCGCTGGGAGAATGCACCTGCCTGCGTGACTCAGCGGGAAACGAGGAGGTAACTCAGCTATGCGTGGGGCCAGCAGAGCCGACGCGTGTTTCACTGCTCAAGAAAGAGGCTGGCTGGTCCTTCCCGGCATCTCCCAAGGGGATTTAGCCACCAAAATATGCTAATTGCTAAAACAACAGCACTGACAAGGTGGGGCAGCTGGCTGCCCTGCAAGGGCCGGGGCAGAGTGGACTGCCTCCTGCGGCCGCAAAGGCATGGGTGGTGAATGGCCAGGGGTAAGGAGGGGGCCTCCAGCCTTGGGCCGTGTTTTTCAGCCTTGTGGGTTTTGTGCCATCGGTGAGTAAGGTGGCTGATATGTGTATTTCTTTCTGACACTGCTCAACAAAATCTATCTCTCTTGTTCAGGAGTGGCGAGTGAAAAAAATTGCAGAGTGTAAGTGGAGACAGGTACAAAGCTGGAACGAAGTAGTGTGTAAAAATTCAACTTATGGAACGGAATTTGCATGAAATACGCTTGGAATAGTTTTGCCAGTTGCAGTGGTAATCTGCAGAGCTTTGCAAGCACAGCAGTATTGGTCAACAAGTTGTACAGAGGGAGGTACACCCGTCACCCCTACCACCTTACAAAAAATGAGAATTAAGGCTGAAGTGTGGGGAGGATTGGTTTGGGATTTTTTCCCCAAATTAACGTGGAAAAACTTGGAAGAACAACAGCAGTGTAGTGGCCGCTGGGGGGAGATCTTACCCCGGTCCGGGGCGAGCTGGTTAGCTCCATTTCTGGGTCAGGTATTGAGATTAAAAGTCTCTAATTTGGGAGGAAAAGTCTCAGGGGTGTTCCGAAGCAAGAATACTTCAAAATGTGCTTTGCATCAAAACAGAGAGTGCTGTTTAAAATGATGGGAAATGTCCCCAGACGTCTTTTTGTAATTAATTGGTCATGAAAGCTTTTAACGCTTTCAGTCACGCATGGAGATTAATGAGGCAACAACTTTGGGGGGAAGGAAGGGAGAGTTTTGAAAGATAATGGTTAGTAAATGGGAAAGCCGCTACTCTATTACCTTTACATTTCCTGGTGTTAAAAACTGCAATCTTTGAGGATATCTATAAGTCAGAAATGGTAAGATGAATATTCTCATTACACTGAAATAATGAAGTAGTGGTGAACCCTTTAAGATTGTCAGGAAAAGAAGTACTAACAAAACAATAAGCAAAGGCCTCTTGTAAAGATACTTTTTCTTTCTCTTAATAGATTTAAATGGTGATGGAAAGTATTCATTAAGCATAATATGTTCGGGGGTTGGACAAGATGACCTTTAAAGGTCCTTTCCAACCCAAACTATTCTACAATTCTATGTTTGGACCAGTTTTCAAGGGGTTTAGAATTACATTATTCTACATCACTCTACAAACAGCCTCACTGAGCTGCTTATGAAGTTACTGTTTAGTGGGAGTAAACTTATTCCTCTAGCGCTTGGCTTACAAATTAAAGAATTGAAGGTATGCTGAGATTTAGTCTTCAAGGTGGGAAAGCAGCACCAAGCAGTCAAATACTGGAATGAGTAGCCTTGGGAAATCAGATACAATACAAATACACAGCATTTTCGTATTCATTTCTATAACCAAAGTGTTAGCGGAAACCAATTTTGTGATGTGCAGTCCATGTTCGTAACATCGCAAGAGGCACTGTAAGTGTCCTACTGAAAGGGAAAAAGTCATCTATTCTCTTTTTCACCCTAAAATCAAGCAACGTACGATTCTGCGGACCCAAGCACAAAGTGGCCAATTCCAGGATCCTCCATATCATAAAAAATTAGAGCAGTATATTTCTGGATTGTAGCTATGTCACCTCCTGGTTGTCAATAGGCAATGTTAAGCTAAGATATAAAGCAAACTATCTTGCTTTTACCATTAGTAAGTCATTTAATTCTTCTTCGCCTCGCATTCAGGAAAGGTGGGAATGTATAGTGAAGTAGGATCTTCAGATTTCCTCAAGCTCATGAAATTTTTAGCATAGTATTGCAACATAAGTGTGTCAGAGAAGGACTGTCTTGTTTTTAGCTCTGCCAAGGACAAGATTTTGTGTTTTCGGTTTTGGCAACCTAGTGGCTCCATAAACTCTGCTGCTTTCCTGAAGTCCACTATTGTCAGATACCTTGTCAGATGGGAAATACACTGCTGACTCTGGGAAGTTTTCCATTTTCTTCCAGAAAGCACAGCAAAGGCTTCAAAACTGGTTGTCATCAACTCCTCTGGTTACAGCTGTGAGGTAATAAGACAAATGTGAAGGAGAAAAACAACCTATGTAAGATCAGACAACAATCACTGTTGTCTTCCCCTCATGCCCCAACACAAAGTAACGTCTCCTGTGACATGTTAAAGACATCTCACAAAAGAGATCTTCCATCCACAACAAAACTAGATTGAGTTTACTAACTTCAAAGATGTTCAAAAGCAAGAGCCATTTTGTTTGTCTTCAGTCTTTCTCCATGTGCGCACTAAGTGTAGTAGGTGCAGTGATCAAAAAGATCATATCGTTTATTCTGCTCCTTTTTGGTGGAAATAGGCATTTGCCAAAGTCAAGGGATTAATTTTATCCCATGATGTACCCATGGAGTCATGAAACCAGCTCCAACCCAAGACCTTTTTCCTACACATTCACTGGATGAAAGCTTTTTTTTTTTTTAAGTTTATCTTGAATTTTCAGTGGAAGTTTTGTGATTAAATTTCGCTAATACAAGCAGGGAATCAGTATCGATGGGTTTCCTCTCCTGCATGGCATGAAGAACAGACTCTTTAAACTTTCTGTCATGTGCAAAGGCAAAAATCACTGAAAGGTTTGTTGACTGCTTGCATCTTATAAATTGCATTGAGCTTCAGGAGACAAGAAGACATCTTGAAGCATTCTGGAATAAGGTGAACTAAATTGCTCAAGAAGCCCCTTTGACCTCTGTGCCTCTTAATTGTGAAACTCAAGTGCACAACTAAGGTCGGATGATTTTATTTCTCATGGATGATAGCCCTAATTTACACAACACAGTCATAAGCAATATCAGCTAGAAACTGATGTCATTCAGCACACTCAGAAGATGAGATTCTGCCCAGCTTAAATCCAGTCTTGCATGCTGAAGTCAAAGAGCAAGGAGAGTGTCCACCTTGCAGAGCCTTTTCCATTCCTGTTTATCTTGAACATCTGTGGAAGAGAAGAAGAGAAAGGTCTCCTGGCATGCAGAAATATATAAACCCTCTCTCCAACATGGTAGAACTGGATAGCCATAGGAAATATAATGTACTCTGTCTTTATGTGACGAGTAATGCATGAGATTTTTGCGGTTCAATAAATGCATTTATTGTTTTGGAAGGTAGAAGTGATTCTTGCGGTTTCTTTCATCATCTCTTTGAAAAGATCAATCAGAATAAAATGCCGAGCAGACTAATAAAGGACTTCTCAAGCTCTCCCACTACCTGATGAATTTTTTACAGTTTTGAGGTAAAACCATGGATCAGCACATGAGACAAAGTTCAAAGAGGAGTTCCCAGATACCAGTGAACCTGGTCCATGAACTAAGCTGAGATCTTACTGTTCAATTGCTCTGTTCAAGTGCAGACAACAAAATAAAATCCTGTTTATTTCAGAGCTGCCCTTGGTGTTTCCACAGGTTTTGCGATACTGTGCAATGGATGGAGACTCAGAACAAAAGGACAAGGTGAGGTTCAGCTACTTCTGAATTTAAATCTTCCTCTATGCAGAGTCTCTTGTAATATAAAGAAAATCCCTGCTGAGGCAATCTTCTACTTATTTATTTCAGGATCACATGAACCAGCAGAGAATGTCCTAAGCTTTGTTCCTAGCTCCCAGTTTGACAAGCTGTCCAGAGTCAGAATAACCCTGGCCTCATACTTCCTCCTAGAGTCTCCTGCTGAGTGTAAAATATGGCTGTCCTGCAGTTTGAATAAGGCTTTTAATGTGCCATGGGATGTCACGGTCCACAGAAATGGAATACAGTGTTCTGCTTGCTGAGAAACAGAAAAAAAGCTAACCAAACTGGTTTCTTCCTCCTGAGTACACAGTGACTGGCTGGAAATTCAGTCACTGAGACTAAAAATATCAGCCTTGATCACAAAAAAAAAAGTATTTGACAGATGGATTTAGTCTTCCTTCAGCACGAACATCTATTTGCCACAGTGAGTTCACTGAGGCCAAATAACGTGGTCTTGTCTCCCAGTGCATCATTAACAGAGTGTGGGGTAAGGCGGATGTTATCTCTTTGAACTAAGCCCTCCAAGAGGGAATGGTCAGAGCTCTCATAGAAATCATGCTGTTTTAAAGGTTGTGCATGGCTGGAGGAAAAAGAAAAGTTTATCTGAGAATATAAGGAGAAACAACTCTTAAAAGCAGGGCTTTGTTCCTCCCCACTGCTATGCTTAACGGAGCTGCCCCCCTGGTCCTCACACCTATGCGTACAGGCACAGACTGCTCTGACCAGGCCAATCATTTCTGTGGTGGTGCAAATGTCAGTGAATACAGGAACACTTCAGGAACAGCAAAGGAGGAGTGCAGCATCCAACATCTCCAGTGTGGCTGAGTATTCCTACAGGTTTCTTACTGCCTTTTTCTCCTTTCTTCTTCCTGATGTGGTGCTATTAGTTGCAGAGCAAGGCAAGATGTGGGACAGATCTGTTCTGTCCAGCCCTCATGAAGACTCACCTGTGGAAATGGCCACTAGTTGATGATGAGATTTCAGAAGCAAAATAAATCAGCATTGCTTTGGATCTAATTTTTTCCAGTGGAGAGGAAACCTGCTCAGAAAGCGCATGGTGAAGGCCATGGCTGTAGGCTTTGTGCATAAGTGCTGGAGTAATGTGGAGGAGTTCATGAGACAGCTTAAAGATACCTTCTGTAATCTTTGCTCTCTCTCACTGCCTCTACCAAGGAAGACCCTGGCACAGCCCTGATTCTGAGGATAATATTACTTTTCAGCATTTTTTTACTTCCAAGCCAACACTGAGCTGTATTTTCTTCCAAGCTCTACAGCATGCTTTTTTAACGTGTTGGACTCAACCAAGGTTAGTCTCCATCTTAATAGATGTATTTTCCACAGGAAATTAATGTATTGTTTCCCGAAAGCTATTTCGGTCTGTAAACTTCACTGCAGTCTGCCCCGTTGCACGTTATTTCAACCAGCCAAATGAATCTAGTGCCCCCGACAGTCCTCTTAGTAGTTTTAGCCAAGGGAATTATGTCAGGCTCAGATTTACTACTTGGATCCTCCAAATGACAGTCCCCTGCAAGAGATCTGTCAGCTGAATATCCCTGTGGTTTTTCCCAAGGAAACCTCCTTACAGAGAAAGTATGGTGTTTTCCTAATTGTTGTATTAGTTCTCTGACTGTATGTGTATCATGGTAGCTATAGATACCAGGATATATGGTATATATGGACTGTATGTGTATCATGGTAGCTATAGATACTAGGATATATGGTATATATGGACTGTATGTGTATCATGGTACCTATAGATACCAGTATACTTTGTCTTTGACTGTGGATTTGTATATTTTTAAAAGTCTTTTTAGTCAAAATGGTTGGGGTTTTTTTAATTAGCATGGGTAGTTTGAATTCTTCCTTTTCTCAGGAGGCACTAATAAAATGGCAGTGGGAGCGCAGCTTCACTTTTAAGGTGACAAATGCTTACAAACAACGACGATCCCTTCCCTGAGCCGTTCTCTGTCGAGATGACAAGTAGCTGGCGGCTGTCAGGTCTGTGTAGGAAATCTCCACAGCGGCGCTGAGAATGTTTATTGTAGGGAGAGAACTTTTGCCCTGTGAAGTCACCTCCTACTAGTCACCAGTAGGTTTCTGATATTCTATCACAGGAAATTCCTGGTGGACCACAAAGGCAATCCCCTGAGTCCAGCTGCTGGGGGGGAGAAGCGGTGCACCACACCGCCGGGTTGAGCCTCAGCCTCCAGTGTGGGGCAGAGCACCTGTGCCCTGCAAAATGCAAACTCTGTGCTCCTCAAACAATGTTAAAATGAACTATACAGGGGGCCAAAGGTCAAGTGAACCATTATTGTGCTGCATTTTATGCAAACAAAAAAATGTATTAGAGGATGTGCTTTGTATTGTAACAAGGTACTGTAAGATTATATTTAGGCTTCATGTCTTTGAAGCCCTTAGTAACACAACTGTATAATCACAGCTCTTGATGTTAATGAGGAAGTTATATTATAAGGTACTCCATCTAACTGGGAACAGCGTAGGAAGAATTAATAACCTTTAGGAGAGCGTATAAAACCAGCTATCAAGACCTCGAAAGCTAGCTGTATCAGGTGAATATATACACAGAAAGAAGAAAGATAGCAATTGGCAATTACTTTTCTCACCTTTGAATGCAAAGGCTTTGCTTGTCAGACACCAGTTCTTTTTCTTGTACACCTCGGAGGGCACAGCCCTCACTAACACCCCGTTTTCCTCTGCTCTTCTGCCAGAGTTTCAGGTATTCAATCACAGTAGCTACCTCAGGAAGTGAGCAAGACTGGATGAACCTTTATCTGCATGAGTTAGTGCACAACAGGGAAACAGCCTTGTAAAGATGAGTACCATGTATGTGGGTAGATGCTAGAGGGCTGTGGGTCCTTTAATTAAAAGGCATCAAACTCTTCCCTTCTTTTAAAGATAGGGATGCTGTGAAAGCAAATTACTGACCCCTGCTAAAAATAGATGACATGCTTCCAGAGAACTGCTATTTAGCTCCTAACCAATGGCTGATTTCATCTGTCTGCAACCTCAGGATGTGTAAGTCTTGTGAAAAGGGTGCTCTCTGGGGCTTGTAGGATTTTGATGCCGCGCTCCTTGTTTGCTGCTCCTGAAGTGCTCCTCTGTTCATTGACTTTTGCATCACCACGCCATCGCTGGTGAGCCTCGTCAGAGCAATCTGTGCCTGTGTGTGTAGGTGCAAGCAGCAAGGAGCCAGCACTTTAGGCATCAGCTCCTTTAACCAGAGCAGTGCAGCGGAACAAAATTATGCTTTAAGAGGTTGTGTGTTTTGGGGATTTGGTGGGGGTGGCGTTGAGTTAATGATTGTGGCTATCTCCTCCAGTTTTTGCAAAAAATATTTTGGGAAAGGGAAAACTAGTTGTGCCTGATCATAAGCTCTGTGGTATCCTGCAGCAGCTGCACCAGGTTCTTGCAATCCCAGAGCACATAGTCTCTAGACCTAGGAGGAAGGCATTATAAAGATGTTCTCCAAAGGTGCCCATGTGGCTTAGAAACATATGCACCATTTTTTAAAAGTGACTTACTGAGAAGTGATGGGCTGGGTAGGGCCTGTAGAGAAGTCAGATGGGCATTTTTGAAAACTGTACCCCTTATTTTAAAAGAAAGGAAAACGTGAGGCAATCGCAGCTGATTCAGCATCCGGCAGTCTCAGCCAAGTCATATTTTACCTCTTCCCTTCCCTCCCCGCACAAAACTTCCAGGAAAACCTGCAAAGAAAAGGCATATGTGGGTAGGAGGAGACCTGCTTTTAATTTCTGTACCTCCTATTCAACACAATGCCACACAATGCACAGGATGCGAATATCCCAAGGCACCTTATACAATACAAGTAACAAAAGCACACACACATGCACAAGAAAGGGGGGAGCAGCAAGCATGACAGGGTTATAAGACAAAATGCAGGTAAAGCTGTCTAAAATGCTTATGTAAAGGGGACTCATGAAAAAAATCATCTTTAGAAAGGAGAAAGGGGGGGGCTGAAGAAATATTCAGGTGATCACGAGAATTTGATTTCCATTTCAGAGCAGGGTTTATCTGGATTTCTCTACCGTGTTGAATGCAGTGGCCAGATCTTCATTATCAACAGAGGAGGAGTCTGGCGCAATGCGTCCTCAGTGCAACGTCCACTTGATGCTCCTGTGATACTATCTGTAGAGCAACCTGGAGCAAGCACTGAGCCATATGATGGCTGCAATGATAGCAAGCAGCAATTGCTGTGTTTAGAAGCATATCATGGCTATTCCTTGTTTCCCCTTCTTTTGGCTGCAGAGAGGAGAGCGTGTGTAGGAGCTGCTCACTCCCACAGACCCACCATCTCATCTGGTTAAAAGAGATCATTCAGGGGAAAGGACCAAACCCACTATTCTGATGAAGTGGAGAAGTAGTGGAGAAACACCCAGCATTAAGGCTACTGTCAGCACTAAATGAGTGCATCAGAGCCTGATCAAAGAAATCTAAGTTTTTTTCAACCTTCTTGCTGATACATTGCTCTACATTTCCCTTAGAAAGACAGTGATGTGAGTGAAGCATCTGGAGCCTTGCATGACCTGCTCCTGCTTGCAGGCTCATGCACAAGTTACTGGTAAATGAGCCCACAAAATCTACAAAAAACCCATGTAGCCTTTAGAAGTTTGCAGCAGAATGTATTCTGTGTTTTCAAACAGGAATAAAAGCAAAACACTTTAAATAAAAAGTGAGAGACAAGATCTTTACATACTTTCTTTATTAAAAGGACCATTTTTTTAATATAGAGGGCTTCATACGTAGATAGGAAACACTAGATGATTTTTAGTCACAACAATCTTAGCTGCAGCATCAAAATCAAATGTGAACATACAGAGGCAGAAAGGAGAAACTGCAGGAAATTTAAGCGGGATATAGCCATGAATCACTTCTCCCTATGGAATGTGGTCACTGGAGTAACTTATTACCCATTACTTCTGTGTTGAAGAAAAAATGAAGTTGGCACTTTTTTATTACATTTGCATGTTGATGGGCAGTTGTTATCAGTACAGTGTAATTATAGTGGGCAAATAGGATCTTTTCAATATCTTTCTTAGCTGCCTAATTCTGAATCCAAAAAAATGAGCAATACAAAATTCTCCCTTAATAGAGGTTCGGTCACCACACCAAATCCATGCTTGATGTAATGTTACTGGTAAATTCACTAGGAAGGAGGAAGAACAACAACAAAAATACTAGAGAAGTCTTTTTATCATTATACAGTGAGGCAAGGCAGAGATTTTGTGTAATGGCTCTCAAAATCGTGACCAGTGGAACCAGATGGCCCAGAGCCATCAGCAGTCATGGCATGGCACCTGTGCCTTCGGTGGGCTGTAGAGCTGCAATTGCTGTGCTATTAAAAGCTACATGAAAGTTTTCTGTAAAGGACATGTACTTACTGTACAATATTGTATATCACTACTCCTTACATTGCACTCTGGTTTTTTGTTTTTTTTTTCTTAAAAAAAAAAAAAAGAGGAACAAAGAAAGTGTTATCTTAGCTGTGTGTAGTCTTCTACAGCAAGAAGATATTTAGGGCTTTTGGAAGGTACGTATAAAAATGATTTTGTACTAGGTAAGTAAACATTACTTAAATAATTAGCTTATCTTTTGTGTGTGTTTGTGCATTGTAACCGAAGTTTTGTATTTTAATGAGAGATTGGATAAATACATAGCACCTCCTTCAGCAGGGTCCAGCCCAACTCCCCAGCGAGCTCCTCACCTACTGCTTGTGTCCTGTTCCCACGCAGCTCTGCAGAGCCTGGCCTTGGCTGGTACCTTGTAATCCTGTCCAGCTCAGGAAAAGGAGTCATTTGGACTGAGTGGTAAAAGTGACCACAAGTGAATCAGTAGATTAGTTCCAGTGAGTGATTTCATTTTTCTTGTGTTTAAAAAATTTTACTTGGCTAAATGCCAGTGATTTGCCTAGAAAGGCTCTGAACACAAATGATGCCTGCTCTGTGAAAGTTAGCCTATACCATGCACCAATACCCTTTTAGCATATTCTAGTATCTATAAGCGTGCACTTGTAAATCCATCTTTTTATAGTAAAATAGCTCCCAAAGCTTATCCCGTGGATACTCCGCATATAGTTTTCTTGCAGAAGACAGAACTCTCATCTCTGTATGAAATGTGTTGATATATTTCCAGTCATCCAGAATCCAAATTCCTGTGTGGACAAGTGGTTAGATGCAGAGTCAATTTTTGGAGGGCCTTGGCTCTTGGATGGGGATTGGATAGACTGAATTAAAAATTATGTTTGCTTCCCACTAAACTTTTCTGCAGTTTAAAATTATTCCTGTTCTGCACTGATGAAACCAAGACCTTGTGGGGCGACTGGAGTTGTTGAGTTTTGTGTATGTAAAATCAGAAAGGCTGAACCACCGCGAAGTAGCTCTGAGACTTGAGGCCAGGAATTTAAGGAATATTCTAAGAGTCTGGCCTGATCAACAGAGTTTTGGCTGCTCTGTAGAGGAGCTGTGCCTCTCACTTATGGGCTACAATACCAGTAAACTACTTTAAGCAAAAATTTGCCTTGTGGAGCAATTAATCCTATTATTTTCCATAGATAATATGGAAAATATTATTTTGAATGGCAAGATAGCCTTACTCTGCACAGAGTACAAGCTAAACTGGATCTGCTATCCTGTAATTCCAAATTTCCTCCATCAGGTTCCAAGGCAAAAAAAAGGAACAAGCTATAGAAAGCTGAATAAAATATCTAAAACCCACATAATGAAAAGCTGACACATTTAATTAATCTTGAGAGGAGAAAGAGTTTTCTAGTGGGGCGATCTGTGTAGAAAGGAGGAAGCTTTGTGTGAGCAAAGGTACAAGGAGAAGCTTGCTTAGATCTCTGGAGTGTAATAAAGCATAACCCAATCACGGGTACTACCTCACACCATGAAACAGGTCTGACACCCCGGTGTTTCTCTGGCGCACGCAGAGTTCTGATGCTCTCCCTGATTAGATACAGTCTCTTAACACAGATGGATAATAATCACCAATATTGACAACCTCAGCCTGGCAAGGCAGGGGGAAATTGGTCCAAACCCCAAAGACTTCTCTTTCATTTCAGTTTGCTCCAGAACCACAAATGCAAACATCTCAATTTTTGTGAGTTGTTCATAAACAGAACCCAAACTGAAGATCAGAGCCATCTCTTTCCCATCCTCTTCTTGTCTGCACTGGGTTCCACCGGAATCTCACCTGACAGTGACAACAGTGATAACACCGATATTTGTTTTCAACTACCTCTAATGTCTTCAGAGTAGAAATACAACTTTGGCAGCTTGTGACCCATATTCAGTTTTGACTTATGTTTGTATTTCCAACTAATCACCTAAAAAAAAACCCAACCCCAAAAAAACCCAAACACTTCTATTTCTACCCCACCACTGCAGTACAAACATGTCAGTCAAGGTGACATGTTCTTCTAAAGCTGCTGGTAAAGCGTCAGGCGGGCTTGTGCTTAGGAACAATACACAACACAAAAGATTCCTGTGCTTGTGGTGGTTGCCACTATGGGGAATGAGCAGGTGACCATATTACCAACTCCTGCATCTTCCAGGAGTAACATTTATTTCAATAGCTATGCTGCAAATTTGAATCTCTTTCCTCGGTCTTGAATAATTAATCTTGGGAACTTGGGATAAGAACACCCAAGTATGTCTCTTAATTGCAGGTGATGAGCATTGGGGGACTCTGTTTTTAATACAGGTTTTGGCCAGGAAGCTCCATATCCAATGGACATTCTCATATTTATATAATTAGAAAAAAATGACAGTATCTGTCCATGAGTGTTTGAACAAGACTTGTATGTTATTGTCTCGGTTATAAAGTGACTCAGTGCAACAGAATGTGAGCAGAGGAATTCTTTACATCCCACCCAGGGGAGTAAGAGGGAATCTCTGGCACATCCCTGTGCACAGTCCAACAGCGAGACAGCTTCCAGCTGTTGGACACAGCACGACTTAAAACTGAACTACAAAGTGGGGGGGAGCGTGGGTGTGTGTTTTGCTTTGACTGTGCTGTAGTGCATAAAGGAAAGCTAGTTTTCCTCCTGATTCTTTTTCTCCTCTGCTTGTGTTTCTTTTCTGTGTTTGTTTTTTAACATCAGAAATTTGGGGTTTGCTTGTCCCTGAAAGACTCTCTGACTAAGCTGAAATAATAATAATACAGGAATGAAAGCTGAGAAATCACATGGAAAGGATTTAGTGGTGGAGGTTAGGTCAATGGTTGGACTCAATGATCTTAAGGGTCTTTTCCAACCTAAATGATTCTATGATTTTATAATTTCTACAACTGGGGCAGTGTCAGCATTCCTCAAAAGGTACAGCACATAACGCAGCCATGTCTGCCATCACTAACATTGCACTGACAGTCGAATACTACATTTCTTGGCCATGTACCTGTAGGGTGCTGGGGTGGCCAGTTCTGCATACTGACAGCCTTTAAGTACCCAGTGCTAGATCTGTAAGGCATTTTTTATTCATGCATCCTGGTGCTGGACAAAAAAGATGAACTGTTTGGGTAGCTTTATAAGGATCTACTTCCACCTTCAAAATTCTTATAGTTCAGTGTACTTGATTTTTCCCTCTCTGCTGCTTGCCCTGCACTAGAAATGCTGAACTGCATTTAGGGAAGCCGCAGAGACCACTACATGCTGAGTATCTCTTCTGCATTGAGCCTGCCACTTTACTTTTCTGTGAGGCACATTACCGCCTTGTGGGGGTTAGACATCATCTCCCATTCCCTCTGTATTTATCCAGCCCCAGAAAAAGGATGGCCCCAAGCATGATGTCCAGCTGCAGGTCCTCACTAGAGAAATAGAAGCAGGGAGTGTTGCATCCGTAGTGCCCCCGCTAACCCCTGGTGTGCTGGGCATAGGGCTGCGTGAGCAGGCCCGTCACAGGGGCTGTGGGGGCAGTTGGTTGAAAGGAGCAGTGCAAGTCCCACCCCATAACAGCTGCCCCCCCAGCCCAGATGGACCACGGCTGGAGCGTGCAGCTGTAGGCACCCGGCCACATGCTCTTCTTGATGGCTCTTTGTGGAGATGCCAATGGGTATGTCTGTTCCCCGAGACCCAAGCTGTCTCCATGAGAAGGACAAGTGGACACGGGTGGTCTGGGGAGCAGCAACCACCATCTCCAGATTGCCGGGGGAAGAAAGTCTGGACAGATGACATTGGAGAGGGACCTCTCCCAGTGTTTTCCTTCCTGCAGGGAGGGATTTAAAAGGTTAGCTGGATAGAAGTGTGTGTGCCAGAGCAGCAGGAGCAAGCGGTCCTGTTGTGGGTACTGGACACCTTCATTGAAGAGCAAAGTCATCGGACAGACCCTGGGGCAGCTGATACTGGTGCATTACAGCCTGGGGTGGGTAGGTAGAGCCTGTAGCACCAAGCAGGGTAGTAGAGCAGCAGGGTTGAGGTAGTGACATGGATTTGTCTCATATGTAGGTTTTGGAGCCAGGCTCGGTTCATGTGCCAGTGGGGATGTCTTCTGACAGCTCTCCGTTCCTTTTTAGGACTGTCACTATTGCTTCACCCCTTGAATTACACACCAAGCACTCAGGGCAGGGGTGAAGCCTTTGCTCTTTGCAGTATTACCTGGCAAGGTGATAGAAGATAAGAACAGCAAGATACAAACATAGATTTGAAAGGGACTTCTTAGGCCTTCATTTCAGGCCCCTGATTTCCCAGGTATCAGTGTTGTAAAATCCCTTTCCAGCTGATCTTCAGTTTCTCTGGGGGAACATTTAAGCCATAATGAAAACTGAGGCATTTTGGTGATCTGCTTTCTACACCAAAGGGGACAGATAAAAAGATGATGCAAGTTCACTTAAAAGAAAAAAAACATAGAATCATAGAATCATAGAATAGTTTGGATTGGAAGGGACCTTTAAAGGTCATCTAGTCCAACCCCCACACCGCGGGCAGGGACATCTTTAACTAGATCAGGTTGCTCAGAGCCCCGTCCAACCTGACCTTGAATGTTCCCAGGGATGGGGCATCTACCACCTCTCTGGGCCACCTGTTCCAGTGTTTCACCACCCTCATTGTAAAACATTTCTTCCTTATATCTACTCTAAATCTACCCTCTTTCAGTTTAAAACCATTCCCCCTTGTCCTGTCACAACAGGCCCTGCTAAAAATTTTGCCACCATCTTTCTTATAAGCCTCCTTTAAGTACTGATAGGCCGCAATAAGGTCTCCCCGAAGCCTTCTGTTCTCCAGGCTGAACAACCCCAACTCTCTCAGCCTTTCTTCATAGGAGAGGTGTTCCAGCCCTCTGACCATTTTTGTGGCCCTATTGTAGAATCCCCAAACTTTCAAAATCCTTGTATTTAACCACTGTTTGAGCTTTCAGTGAGATTTTTCAGAGTTTTAGCCCTGTTCTTTCTAAAGTTACTTGTTAGTCTCCTCTACCTGGAGTGGGCTGATTTATGATCTTGATTGCTCTGTGCATCTTCTTATCCTGATTTTTCTCTTTCTAATTTAATGTCTCATGTAATGTAAAGCCCTGAATACTAATGGTGTCTCATTAATAGATAGATTTTTTTTCCTTCCTGTACCCTGTTTTGAGCTTAGATCTGGTAACTGTGGATGACTACCTCTAATGAATAAATAAGCAGTCCACAGTATTGGTTGCCAGATTCAGCTGACAATGTATCTGTATTTTTTTAAGATGTTAGTCAGTTGTATGGTGACTAAAAAGGTTAGGGCCAGAATGATGAGATCAGGGACACACTTCCTAGGACACACTTCCTAGTGTCATATTGTTGTTCAGTGCTCATACTTGTCATTAGCAGTACCAAACCCATTATTTCTTCCAGGTACAGCATTATGCACCTGAATAAATATATTAAGGGAGTAAAGCAACAGAATTCACTAATTTAATAAAAATCATTTATTAGCAACATTGAAAAAGAATTTATTGAATGGATGGGTGTCTGTCCTGCGTGGTGGGGAAAGACTCATGACCCCAAATGAGAATGATCTTAATTTATTGAAATCCAAAATATATCACTCTGCCATATCTGTTTGAATTCAATTCAGTGGTTTCTGCTTTTATTTAGTTCACAGCCTTATTACCTCATCCCAAGCTGGCAAGGTTGGGCCACCTGGGAATGCATGGGCGCTCCGGGAAGCGTTGGTGATTCAGCGTGGTAGGTGGCACGCTGCCCCCTGAGTCACCACGGAGAAGTCCTTCACCACGGCATGATGGGCACCATCCGCTGAAGGAGGCATCGTTCAGACAAGGTATAAAACTGATCCTTGGAAACTCCAGGGTGTTTCTCACCAGAGAGAAAACAATGTTCTACCTAATCAGTATTTCTATGTACATTTCAGCATTTCTTTTGAACTGCTGAAATATATTCCAGCATGCTTTCCTGTTCTAGCTTGAGTTAGAGGCATTTGTGAAGGGTGAAGATATTCACAAATGTGTAACACTCCTGCAGGTGCATTCACTTGCAAAGCATTTGATGGTTTAGCACTATTCCAGTAAGTATCGTTTAAGTTGTGAGCATATACAGGGTCAAAAACTTTGTCTTCCTCTATGAGGAAAAGCGATTGAGTTAGGTTTAACTAATATATTAATAAAACCAGCCAAAATTCCTCTCTTTTAATCAAGGCAATACCCAAGGGCTCAGATTTTAAAATGTGGTTCCTGACTGGGCTGCTGTGAACAAATGTCATAAATAGGTAATGGGGCTCCTTTTTGTGTGTATTCAGTAGTGAGTGTGTGCTGATGTCCACAGCATATCTCAAAGTGACTGTCACAGCTTACTCCCCAATTAGCTTTTGCAAATGCTCTGATTTTTGGTAGCATTCTTTGCTTTGCTCGCAAAGGTTTTGGTTTCTTGACACGCTCTGCCAAGGGAAGAAGGGCATCTCTGGTCCAGCCCCAGCCCCATGGGGCTCCTGCTGCACCGCTCTGTCCTCCATCCCCCGTGGGCTGGCTGGTGTAGAGCATGGTGGTGGCAGGGAAGAAGTGGGCAGGGGGTCAGAGGCAGCCCAGAGGAGAGGCAGGCCCTACAGCCACCCAAATCCTTCCCTTCTCTGGGGAGTGCTGCTGGCAGGAGCTGGGGAGATGAGAAGGGCAGGAGAGGGCAGCTGCGGGAACGGCTTAAGTTGTTTGGCCACGCTGGCTCAGCTCCCTCTCCATTGCTGATTCTGTATGTGAGCGTGGAAAAGCTTCTGCGTGGTGGTAGGCACAGAAACGCAGAGGAGTGGAGGAGCTCTACAGAGGGGCAGCCTCTGTAGGAGGGAGTAGTACTCTTTGCATGAGTCAACAGAGAAAAGGAGGAAGGTCCTGTCCCCTATGTAACGTGTGCATTTTTCAGGATGTTTCTGAAGTGTACACATCCAAAAAGTGGTATGTTGGAGCTCAAAAGCTAGAATAAAGATAAAATATTAGATATGTGAAATAAAACATGAACATGAGCATGAGCCAGCAGTGTGCCCAGGTGGCCAAGAAGGCCAATGGCATCCTGGCCTGTATCAGAAATAGTGTGGCCAGCAGGAGGAGGGAGGTGATCGTGCCCCTGTACTCGGCCCTGGTGAGGCCGCACCTCGAATCCTGTGTTCAGTTTTGGGCCCCTCACTACAAGAAGGACATTGAGGTGCTGGAGTGTGTCCAGAGAAGGGCAACGAAGCTGGTGAAGGGTCTGGAGCACAGGTCTTATGAGGAGCAGCTGAGGGAACTGGGGCTGTTTAGCCTGGAGAAGAGGAGGCTGAGGGGAGACCTCATCGCGCTCTCCAGCTCCCTGAAAGGAGGTTGTAGCGAGGTGGGGGTGGGTCGCTT
>NW_009230482.1:38344-62663 GCF_000690835.1 Fulmarus glacialis
ACAGGCTGCCCAGGGAAGTGGTAGAGTCACCATCCCTGGAGGTATTTAAAAGACGTGTAGATGAGGCGCTTAGGGACATGGTTTAGTGGGCATGGTGGTGTTGGGTTAACGGTTGGACTTGATGATCTTAGAGGTCTTTTCCAACCTTAATGATTCTATGATTCTATTAAAATCAAACTTAATGTGTGGCAAAGGGGTTTGCAGGGTTTTTTTAAGTCTTTGAAGGGCCATCAGATCTGCTGTGCAAATAAAATGAGCCAAAAGATATAAAATACCTGAAATGGCAGAATCTGTGTGATCATATATTTGAGACAGACTCTTCTGTCTTTTATCTGAACTCTGTTTATCTGGGCCTGATGACTCCAGTGGAAATAGTCCTCTGGACATCAATCCAAAGTGAGAGAGAGCGGGTCCTGATGCCTCTGTGCCGCTGACAGATACGAGCACGGCTTCTGAACTGTAGTCTGGCAGTCGTATTGTGGATAACACACCTTTAACCCTACCTCCGCAGAAGGAGTTTGCATTATTCATTATTACTTGTCTCTATCCAGTTCAAGTTCATGGTGATAAATCTAGCTTATAAGGCACTTACAAAGATGGGTGTGGTGTGCTGATAGCATTCATGATTAAGTGCTTTCCTGTGTCAAATATAGCCCGTAATATACTACAAACAGGCAGTCGATTTTTATACAAACTGATCTGGCTGCTATCAGACTCTGACATTTTATACTAATACTTAAAATAAATCTAGAAACAGGAAAGAAAGTACAGAATTATTGTTTTAAGCTAACTGTGAGGGCTTATCTTCAAAGTGGCAGAGTTTCTATTGTATTTAAAGAAACTGGTCAGTATACTGGCGTAAAGGTTAGAAGTACGCATGAAGCTGGAGTTAAGTTCCAGCCTCAGTTTTCACTTTTGATATAGAGCCTCTAGGATGCTTTTTGTTCTAACATGAAGACTTAAAAATACTTTTGCTTTATTTTATTTTTTCCAGGCTTGCCAACCTATTCCTATTCAAATCACTGGGAGTTTTGCCATGCATTGCAAAAGGACTGGAATGTGGCAGCATGCACTAAGATTCGTGTGATTTGCTGGACATTGGGGTCTACTTAGGCAAGAGCTAGGGGCACATGAGCTAACATTAGCAGTCTTTTCTTTCCATGTCTTGTCGCGTGTAATGTTTGCATGTCTTTTTGAGTTCCCAGTTTTAAAGGCCAAGAAAATGCTAAGAGTTTCACCCCCTTGAAAATGAAGAAGACAATTTTCTGTCTGAAAGTGCTCATTTTAACATATTTCAGAGAGTAGGCACTTACTTGACTGTAAGAAAATGGTGTAAGGACTAATGAGGAACTGAACTCAAAATCAAGCTGAAAACAAAACCGATTGATTAGAAAAGATTTTAATGAAGTTCATAAAATGGTCATCTGCTGAACAGAGGACACATTTCCTGATCATGTTTGAGATTTTGACCAGCTGGAGGCTACTTCCACTACCAGGTAAGGCTGTTTCCATGAGCCTGCCTGAAGACTCAGCTTGTCAGCCATCCGTGCGATGCATGCCCACATTCACCCTGGGTGCAGGGTTGGTTTCAGCCCCATGTGTGCTAAGGGGAAAGGCGGATCACACTTGCACTGTGATGTGACCTGACCTTCCTTTCCCACAGTCTGGACATATCAGGTATGATATTACAGTCCCCGGAAGATATCTTGAGTCTGGATCATCATAAGCACAATATGGGTGTTCAGAGTTTGAGCTCCATGTGGACAGGCAGCGGTTCAAAAAAGATGGAGTTTCCCATCGCGAGCCTGTTCTCAGGCTTGCTGATAATTTTATAGCATAGATGTTTCTCTTGATTTTTTTTCCTACAAGCAAAAATGACTAACTGTGGCATGTCAATGTCAAATTCTGAATATAAGGAAATGCGAGACAAAATGACATTTCTATGCTGGAGAGATAAAAATGAGGATCTTCTCCAAAATGTGAAAATTTGGGGATTTTAAACAATGGAGTGACAGACTGTTCATGAAACATTCATGATCCTAAAAAGTCTATTGAATTTATTACTCATAGCCTTTTCTTGTCATTGTTGCCATAGGTTGTTACTCTTCTCATAGGCCCCAACCCTATGAAACATGAGCAGGGAACAGCTTAAACCCACATTACTAGAGCTACTTGCATGTACAAAGTTGCTCAAGATTTACATGTTCTTACTTACAGCAAGAAAATCCAAACTCCAATACTTTTTGCTAAGAAAAGACAGCTTTATTAGTCTGTTGGCCAGGTATTATCAGATGAAAATGCTTTTTGTCTCCAACTGACTAGTCTGAAAATCAAACTCAATAGTTTATTTTTTTTTAATCATTGTAAAACATTTTGTTTCAATACAGTGTCAGGTGAGTGGCTGATAGTGGAGTAAAACTTTTCTAAGGAATGTATCAGAACTTTTTTTTTCATTAGTAATTACAGTATACATTCCACCAGTTTAATTACCCAACATGAAAAATGTTGTCACTCCAGCATATTACTTTCTGAAGTCATCTGAATAATTAAATGTATGGCTCTTTATTTGTCTTAAGTAGAATAATTTTTAGCTAAAAGAAAGAGAGGAGAGTATTTCTAGTGTGAGTCCATCTGTTTCTTCTTGCTGACTGGTGTTCTAATTCAGGTTAGAAATAGGAGTTTGTGTGTAATTGGTACATTTTATTTTTGCAACACTTTTGCCATCAAAGGTAAAAATGAATTCCCAAGAAACGAAAATTGTATTTAAAAAAATTAAAATTATTGCAAAAATCACACTCCTGTTTTTGGAGTGTGGAAATTTGATGAGTCTTTTTAACAGACTGGGTTTAATGCACTGTGATGGCAAGGGGTGAGGCAAAATTGAAGGCAAAAATGCCTGACTGACAGCACTCCACCCAGATAAGGCCACTGCTTAGAGAAACTTGGGAATGGCTCAATGCAAGCGCTGTGCCAGGAACACATGCTCTGCTGCATCTAGGAGTGATTTTCAATCATCCAGCCCTGAAGAGGTCAGCTGTAGCAACAGCCTGCAGGCTTGTTCTCTCCTCTCAGCACAGGAAAGACTCATGCCACTCCTGAATCTGATTTAGGTCCTTTTCCTTGCAACCTCTACCTTATTTATAGAATCACAGAATAATTTAGATTGGAAAGGACCCCTAGAGGTCATCTAGTCCAACCCTCTGCTCCAGGCAGGGCTAACTTAAAAGCCAGATGAGGTTGTTCATGGCCTTGTCTAGTTGAGTTTTGAAAGTAGCTGAGGGTGGAGATTCCCCGGCTTCTCTGGCTGGGTTTAGCAACTCTTACCTGATTTTTTTTTCTTCTTATACTTGCTGAGCATTTCCTCTTGTCCTTTGGCCATTGCCTCTTGTCCTCTGGCCATTGCCTCTTGTCCTTTGGCTGTGCACCTCTGAGAGTAGTCTGGCTCCATCTTGCCTGTAGGACCCCTTTAATTAGTTGAAGATTGCAATCAGATCCCCCTCCACCCCCAGCCTTTTCTTCTCCGGGCTGGGCAAACTGGGTTTCCTCAGCCCCTCCTTGAATGCCATGTCACCACAGTCTTGGTGGCCCTCCATTGGACATAGTCTAGCATGTTAGTGCTAGGGGAACCCAAAACTGGACATGACAGAGTACTCCAAACGTGGCCTCACAAGTGCCAATTGGAAGGGAACAGTCACTTCCCTCATGCTGCTGGCTGCTCTCTTGCTAATGCAGCCTGGCATGTGCTTAGCTTTCATTGCCTCAAGGGCGCACTGCTGACTCATGTTCAACAGCTCCTCCACCCCAGGTCCTGCTCTGCAAAGCGGTTCCCTCCCTAGTTGGTCTCCAGCTTGTAGTGTTGCAGGGGCTTCTTCTGTCCCTAAGGACCTTGCATTTGTTCTGTTGAACTTTATGAAGTTTCTGTCAGCCAGAAAGGATGTACAGTGTATGCAACATCAGCAAATCCATCATCCCTTCCTCCAGAGGAAGGTCTTTTCTATGCTCTGTCTTTGAGTTTTAACTTTCTGACTTTTGCCAGAAGCCCATGGGCAAGAAGCTAGCCTGCATCCCGTAACTTTGGCTCTCTAACCTGTCTGCCCCACAGAATCTCTGTGCTTTATAATCAACCTGCATACGAAAGGTTAGTCTCAGATATGATTAATCTGGTGCTTCACAGATGAGGCCAGGTCTAACTCCTTTAGAAGAACATACTACCATGTGTTAGGCCAAAAAGCAGCAGAGAGGATTGCAAGTGGTTTTCCTACTGGCCAAAATGAAGAAAATACCAATGAATAGAAGGGACACAACCCTAATTAAGTTATTTTCAGGCCTCTGGAGAAAGTATTTAATAATTAGGGAAAATTTCCAGAAGAAATACAAGAAAAAGACAAGGAATGTCATACAAGAATTGGCATACAAGAAATTGGCAAACAAGAAATTGTCACCATAAGGGATGAGTTAGTTCATCCTAACCTTTCTGGTATCATCCCATGGAAATGTGTAATAAACGGGACCCTATTTCAACTCTTGAAAGTGAGAAAGGGTGTAATAATAGCTCTTTCTCCTGCTATTGGAAAACAAGAGAAATTTCTGGACATATGTGCATGAGAAATTAGGAAACATTCATTATCTGAAGTATTTTCTTTTTAGCACAGAAAAAAACCAGAAGTCTGAATTTTGTACCGAATGCCATGTCTCCTTTTCTGTTGATAGTACTCAGGAGAATGTTAATGGAGTCTATGGAGAAGGCAGGACTTTGAGGAAAATCAGGATGTTTACACTTCACCTGATGGAAGTTCTTCCAGGCTTCTCCCTGGAGAATAGAAAGTGGTTGGCCACAGGTTGTGAATCAAACAGCTGAATACACAGTCTATGAAAAACTTAGTTTGACTCCTAAACTTTTAAGCAAATCTTGTATAATTTGTGGAAAACTGAGCTTTTCACCTGAAGTGCTGAAATATCCTTTGCTGTCTGTTTACATGTGACTTACATGTATTTGCTATGCAGTACTCTCAAAAATGTGTGGAAATGTTTAAGATTTTTTTAAAAGGCTTTTTAAAAGGTTAGATCATCGGCTGTTGTGTCAGCAATATATGATTACTATCCTAATTAGAAAAGGCCTGATATTCTTATTAAAATCTATGGGAGTTCTGCTGTTGAATTCAGCTGGGACAGATTCAGTGTCTAAATCACAACTAAACTTCTGCAAGGTCAAATAAGAGAGGCGAGCAGAGATGAGATGGTTCCCTTCGTCATAATTATATCAATAATTCATCCTGCGGAATGAGAATACCTTAGAGCAGGAGATGAACATGGGAAGTGCGCCAAATCCTGATGTCCTTTGTTCATGGCACTGTGAGGAGGAAATTAGGGAAACCCTTATTGTCTGATTCATGGCAGACCACCCGTGGCATCGAGTTTGGAGTGAAGAGAAAAATGTAGCTGCTGAAGGCAGTAAAGAGAAATCATGGCCAAAGCCATGGACGGGGCTGGCTTCAAGGGTCAGACTCGGAGGTGACAGACTGATCTCATTTCTGGGATTTGACAAAAACAACACATCTGGATTGGAAAAAAAAAAAAAGAAAGAAACTGAAGGGCTTTTGCTAGACGTCCTCAGCAGTGCAGTTCTCACTGTTCTGGATCACTTCTTTACTGTTTATCTTGAGTAAAGCCCTTTGTAATTACGTTAATACTGATTTAATCATGACAATCATAGCTGGTAGATATCCAAGGCAATGATAACAAAAATTAAGTAGTGTACAGATTGCATCTACGACAAGAGATTGAAGAATAAAAGAATACTGCAGGGGCAGGTCATACTGCAGTTTTCCTATTGTAACTGCTGTTAAAAACAAAACCAAACAAACCAGAAGGCTAGAGCTGCTTCTTCTGCAAGTATTTAATCATGATTTGTGTAATAAACTTGAACTAGTTTGTTAACACAGTCCCATGTAGCAGTGAGGATTTGACAGCCACATTATTACATTGCAACTTGGCTTAAGGGTGGTGGGAGACGCACTCATTGTGGTTTAGGTCATTTGTGTTCATTAGCAAGCGCAAAGTCATCAAAGCCATGTTTGCTTTCTCCTGCTAAGCGAGGCTGTAGCTCTCTCACCTGGGCTCAGCATCATTCAGATATGCAGCAAGGTTGTCCTATCCGACGCCTCATGTCCGAGAGAGAATGAGTTGGGATCATGAGGCATTAGGCACAGCTCCACTATTTCTTCAGGTTTTTTAATTACCTGGCGAGCTGTCTGCCCAACAGCAGCAGTGGATTGGAGGAGTCTTGGGGGCAGGTGGTGGAGCCACTACCTGCAGTGCCAGTACAATACTTCATCAGGCTTAGGTCTCCATCCTTAGACTGGAGCTTGCTTAGATAAGGTAGCCAGCGTTAGCAGAGGAAAACCCTTTAGCATGATTCATGTGTTACCTGAAACAATGTCACAGCACCATTTCAGATTAGAAAATGTAATTACCCTGATCAGTTGTTTACAAAGAAATTGTTTGAAGCTTTCCAAAGACATTGTTTGCAGTCAGGGCAGTATCACTTCCATTGTGTGTTTTGTGTACTGGCCTGACAGATAATGATGGGAGCCCCCAGAAAATGACCCTCCCCCAGAGCATCAAAGTTTAAAACGTGTTTGTAACCCAGCTGTAGAATCTCATGCAAGATGCGAAATGTAACAGCCTTTAAATCCGTGACTATTAAGTTCATTATGTTTTAATTTGAAAATTGGACGCTCAGCTTTTCAAGGATTTATGGCCTTATCCTGCACACACCTAAGTCAATGGGAGTTTTGTCCTTGGCTTCATTTGGAACAGGATTAAGTTCTTGTGATGTAATGTTTGATTTCCAAGCAATGAATTCAAGAAATAACTAGATCTGAGTAGTTATCAAGATCACTTACAGCTAATCAGATAAAAACCCTACAATTTTGAGGGAAAGAAGGAGAGTGCCAGAAATTCAGGGCCACTGAATGCCATGGGAAGACATAGTGGAGAGCATTTCTGTGTTGAAAAAATTTAAATCACAGTCAGAACCGTTCTAAGCTAGCCCAAGCCTGAAAAACCTTGGCTGACTTGCGACCTGAGCAGCTCTGAAGGACTGCCATTTATTTTAAATTGCAGTTCAAAACTGACACTGAACTTAAATGTTACATCGCCGTGGGGTCAATTTAAGAGTCAGATCTCTCACTGGTTATAATCTGGAAATAAAATCTGGTTGGAAACATTTGAGTACTGGGGATTGCTATGTTTGAACACAGACAGGTTCAGACTTTTTTCTTTTTTTCCTTCTTCATGCTAATGTAAGGCTGCTGGGAGTGGAGAAAGGGGGAATTGGCAGTAGCTCTACTATATTGATTTTCTGGAATGGGAAATTTTTCTAGAAAGGAGGAGCTTTGTAAATTAATTAACACGGTGACAAGAGCACTAGAATACACAGGTGAAGAAAACATCCTTAACCTTAATTGTGCTTTAATAAGGCTGATTTCACAGCTGATGTGACCACATTCTACATTGACTTCTAGTGCTTTACAGGCATGTCTTTTGAACTTCATTGTATCCTTATGTGGACAAACCCTCACTCCCCTTAGTCTCTAAAGATGCTTAAAAATGGCAAGTCTAGCACATGCAGGAATTTGTGATACTTAATTCACTAGTTTTCAGCTGTTATAGAGGAGCTTCGGGCATGTGTAAAATGTACAGATTTTGATTAAAACGATGCCTTTATTATGGAGGATATGCTGAATGCAGCATATGCTGCTCAGAAACCCAGCTGAGTTCAGTTAGCTCAAACTGCCAGATTTGCTATCAGTGACAAAACTGGATTGTAATGTTTTCTCTCGTTATGGTGCTGGTGGCTAATTGCATGCCCTGCATTTATGTGATGCTGGCACAAAGCTGGAGCAGAGATTCACATTTGCAAAATCTGGGATACAAATCTGAAAATAACTAGCCTGGGAGGCCAGCCAGGGAAATCTTTCTGCCAAACTTGCTGTATGGCATTTATTAACTATTACTTTTCAACGGCAGGGGTGGGGCATTTATAGGAATCTTTCACCTTTCTTTCCCAACAAAAGGAGCAGTGGTTTTAGTTGTCTCTGAAACCCACCAGATTGCCTGTACCTGTGCAGAGGTTTAGAGAGCTGCCGGAGCCATGAAAGCATCCCCCCCTCATCCCTAAGCAGTGGTTTCAAAGATCTCCTCCCCCTTCACCCCCCCTTCACCTCCCCTTCACTCCGCCTTCCTCCTCCTCCAACCCCCAAGGGGTCCCTTGCTGGAGGCTGTGCCAGAAGGAAAACACAGATTTTAACTAACCTTAATGGCTGGGAGGGCTGTTGACACCCCACCACCACCACCTGTGTCAGAGATCTGCCCCATGAACATATCTCATGTTGGAATTGTTGAGAATTAAATGTTTGCTGCAGTTCATTACACTGGTTTTACAAATCCAGAGCTAGGTCTCACCTTCTCCGCAGTAGAGGTGTGGAGATCTCTCACCTGGCACTTCTGCAGCACCATGCCGCTCTGATGTTGATTCTGTCATCAGTCTTCTACTCATTTTTGGTAATCAGACTACAGCGTTTTCACACACTTTAGTTGTCAGCAAGGAAGCAGTACTTGTCTCCTTGTGCCCGTGACAGCATTGCATAAAGCCACTTCCTATATACAGTATAATGAACCGGAATCTCTCCGCCTATAGAAGGCCATATCCTCCCTCCGGTTGCACGCACAGAGCCTGGACATGTAAATGCATGTTAATCCATGGCCTTACACAGTGCTATTTCTCCTGATCTCCGTCTGAAGTAGCCATCCAGGTGGAATCATTAGGGAAATCCAGATTTCTTTTTTCACATGTGCAGTAGCTTTCCAATATCCCGAAAAGGAGATTTCTTTGGAACGGGACAGAATAAAATTCTTGAAGAGTTGAAGCCATTGATCTGAGCTATTTCTCCCATTCATGGAATAGCGTAGACACAGCCAATAGACGCACGTACAGGTATGAGCGTAGCAAGAATATCCAAGTGTTTGCAGCACTGGAAGACACTGAAAATGTGAAGGGGTCTGAAAAACTGGTATTTAATGCACTGATCTTTGGAGCCTTCACAATGAGGTATTGTTAGATATAGGATCTGCTAAACAATGAGTCCTTGATAGGACATAATACCTATTCAGAAGCTCAACTTTGCACACTTGCTCTTAAAACATCCTTAGCTCAACTTAAATTTACCTTTGTTGCACACAATGCACATGTGACAAACGGTTGCATTCATTCATCTACTTTATTTAGATCTCTGACAGGCTTACCTACTGTCTGCCGTAAAGCTGAGGTTGTTATGGGTTCTTGAATCAACGCTATTGATAGCTAGTAGCTTTTGAAATTGTCACTGTCAGATGCTTCAGGTGACACTGAAATAACGTTGAGGTAAAATTGAAACCTGGAGCTCTGTGAGTGAGCATAACCCGGTTTTGCCTAGTTGCCTTTTGTGCATACCTTATATGCCCTGCTTGGACAGTTTCTCCTTTTGAATAAAAAATGCAGTTTACAGCACATAGTGTACTTTGTCTACCAGCCATTAAAGATCCGAAAGTATTGTTTGTTGTTAGCAATCAGTTGAGCATCTCCCATTACCACAGGCTGACAGCCATGAGAATCCAGGACGCAGTATCCTGACTGTACGTAATGTACTTTGCCAGTAAGCAGAGCTTTCCTCTAGTACGACAGCAAATGACAGCGACGAAAAACGGCAAAGATCTTCACCAGAAACACTTTGTTCTGCTTTGGTTTCTTAACCTGGAACTGCCTTGTAAACAAAGTTGCCACTTTTATAAGCTTGCCTGCTCTTTCAAATTTTGCCAGTGCCTCCTACAAACACCTGAACAAAACCAATCTTTTGAAAATACGTCACCTTTTGAAATCTCATACATTGAAAAATGGAAACTTCAGGGCTCCAAAACTTATAGAAATGCATTTTTCCATTTGTTCAGCTGATTTTAGAAGATTTGTTAACTATTTCCAAAATCTGAAGAAAACTTTGAAAATAGGCGTGGTTTTCATGTAAAATGTGTACATAAATGATAGCTGTTTATGGCAGTTTCTGGAGACCCATTCAACTGGAAAAATATTTCCTAGCTGGAGGAAGTGTTGAGATGCTGCCATTCTAAAGACCAAATCCATAGTGTGGCCAGACAGTCCCTTGTAGTAGTTAAGGGTTTAATTAGAGGTGAACACTACTTAGCTCGTCTGATACAGGGGCTAAGTGGTTCACGTTTCAGATTTCTGTCTACAGTGAAGTGCAATGCTAGTGGGGGAAGGGGGGAGGAGAAGAAAGGAAGGACTGCTAAGTGAACAAGTTCATGCTTGTCCTTTGGACAAGCCTGTTCTTGCTAACCTAAGAAGACAGTTTGCACAGTATTTGAAGCAGACCTTTCAAGGAGGGGAACTTATCCAGTAGGAGAAGTAATTGCCAGCATGATGGGCCAAGTGACCATCGGAATGATCTAAAAAGCCCTTCAGCGTGACTGTGATTTTGATCAAGAGCAAGGGTGAGGAGGAAGTAGTGCATTTGCCTATATGCCTTGTTTAACAGTTAACAGAATAGATGGAAATTAAAAGTAGAAGCTGTGGAATCTCCTGGAAGCAAATTTGCTACATTTAAGCCATAAGGAAATGAAAATGAGAATCTTAGCTCAAAATTTGAGCAGAAGAGATTTCACTCACGGTTCTTGGGAGCCCATTCATTGCTCGCATTCATTGCTAATTTAGGTGCTGTGGTCGAGAGACAGACTGGCCCAAGTTTTACAGCTATTTCTAGTCCTTTGATAACTCCCACTTATCCCTCTCCTCCTACAGTGCTTTAAAATGACATTAGGTATTTGCGGTTTTGATAGTGAAAAATATAGGCCAGCCTTTTAAATGGCCACCCCTTTCTGTTACCAGGCAGCCTGATTATCTGTGATTGAAGAGGGCGAAAGTTGTTGGCATGTAAATAAGGTGCTTGGCGAGGTGGCAGACGCAGGGGCTGTGGATTGGCATGCACAGCCACCAAGGTGGGGAGCCAGTGCCGGACACCGGACACCGTGACTCATCGGCTTTGCTTGGAAGGCTCAAGGTCCAACTAAAAAAGGCTTGTTTCTCTTTGGTCTCTGGCCACCCCTTTTTCCAAATCTAGGAGATTATTCTTGAAAATTAAGACATCTTTTCTGTTAAATACTTCTGTGTCTTAAACATCATCCTTAATAGATCTGTAGGAAAAATACAGTGTCATCTAGCTAAGGATGAGACTAAATGCTTATGTCTGTTTAGTTTTTAGTTTAGTCTGTTTAGAGAAGTAGCTAGCTGCATTAGAATTTGCCTTGTGATTGCTTTGTTTAAACAGTGTTTTCAGACCTGGTTTCCTAAAGGTTAAGGGAGAGAGTCACTGAGGTTTTGAGCACAAATCTCAGCCACCCTCTGCGCTGGGCTTTACCAGCTCTGTGTCGCACCTTCTAACAGGGATGTCTTTATTATCACTGCACCCATCTTTGCTTTCCCGTCTCCCGGTGCAAACTGGGGTAGAGGGGCCCAGAACTCACTGTGCTCAGGTTTTACAATGCTTTCACCCTGCACTGGATATTAAAGGCAACTGAAAAAAGTCTGTTTGAATTATCAGACCACAAGTCTACCTAAAAAACAACTTATCAGATATCTGTATTTGTAAAAGAATCACTTGGTAGTACTGTGGAATATTACTGGAGATACATATTTCATACACTTCATGACTTACTGTTTTTCAGCTGCCTTATTTGAGTAGAGGCAGTGGAAATGAAACCTTAAGTGTTTTGAATCATTTCTTCACCAAAATTGCAAAAACTTTGGGTATTTCTTTGGTTGAAAAGTCTGATACAGGTGTATGTTATTTGTTAGGGCTAGTTAAATAATATTCTCATACACTGTAGTAAACAGTATTGGCTGATTCATGGCTATAGAATCCCCTACAATTCACCTGAGCACTTCACAGGTTTGCTCCGGGCTCCCCCAGTCACTGGGCCCCTCGCTTATGCCAAAAATCTTACAAGGAGTCACCCTTCCCACAGCAGCATGACCTGCGAGGATGCGGCTTGACATCCTGACTGTCTCACCCTGCCTGGCCAGCCTGAGCATCCCCTGGGCAAACCGCTGGCCCCGTGGGGCTGGCACAGCTGCTGCCCTGCAGTTCTTTGACCCTGAGAGAGGAGAGGTGGGGAAAGGGAAGAGAGAGGCAAAGGGAGGAGCAAGCCAGCTGCTGCCAGACATGTGTAGCAAACATCCCCTGGCCTAACTCACCCGCTACTCCACCATGCACGCTGCGTCGATGTTGTGTGATGGGAATGTCGCAGATCTGCTGGAGAGGAGAGGGCCAGAGGGAAGGGGAAAAGAAACAGGAAAATAAGAGTGAAAGTGAGGGAGAGGCAAAGTCAAGGTGGAAACGTTCAGTTTTTCTGTTGCAGTCCATGGTCTGATTCAGGCCTCCTCATGAGAAACCATATCCCACTTTGGGAACTGCTTCTGCATTGGGGAATGGCGTAAAGAACAAGACTGGCACCATGAGGATAAAGGCCAGAGCAGGCAGAGGCGACTGGCTTATTGTTAGTGCTGTGAGTCGCTGTAGTATGGGCAAGGCCAGCATTTTGTCTGGGGAAGGTGTTTTCCTTCAGGGTAGGGGGCAAAGAAGAGCTGGCTTTATTGCTGGATCTTGCAAAGCCTGCAGAGCTAGGGATAGAATTAGAGACAGTGGTGTGAGTTACTCCATAGTTAGTTCTGTGACTGCTAGAAATCTCTATGGTGCAATTAAAACTAAAGTATTGAAGTGAGGAGTAGGGCCCAGGACACTACAGCTAAGATAATAAGCCTAGAGCTAGGTTTTTTGCTGGATCCTATAAAAACTGCAGAGTTTCTAATGACAAGTTCAGACAGTGACTTTTGGAAATGTATTTGGGTCACTAGGCAAACTGCTGCTTCCAGCCCTAACAGTAAACATATTCTGGGTAGTTTTATAATTGTGTATAACTACTTTGTCATAGTCATAAACCAGAAACTTAATCCATCTTTACCTTTAGTCACTGCTTTGAGGCGATCATGGCCCTCAATCTGTCCCTGTAGGATCCTGCAACCTTCTTAGCTTTTTAGTTCCTACTGTCCTAAATTCAGAGTCCATCTCCAATGCTAAGCTTAACTTAGGCTTGTCACATGATCGACAGACTCCCCGTTAACAAACTTGAAGCCCTTTGCTACTGCCTCCAACCTTTGCTGAGCTTTGCACGCCGCCTTCTGCTCTAGTTGGTTCTAGCCCCACTTTTATAGCCCATTAAGCCTAACCCTGTCAGTGCTGGTTGTTTCAATATCTTATCCACTTCAGTCGTCTCTCTTGGTGCCTGCCCTCATCATACACCTCCAGGTATTGTAAAATTTAGTGATAAAGTGATCTTTTCATCTCACGTCGTACCCAACCAGAACATAAGCCCAACTCTAACTGTAGGGTAAGGTACAGCACAACAAACTCATATTTGTGCCAGAACTCAGCAGAAATCATTCACCCTTTTTGGCTTAGTCTTCATCCTACTACTGTAGCTTTGCACGTCCAGTAATAAAATCAGCTCTGTCCTGGACACAAACTCTAGCCCCAAGATGAGACTGTTTTAAGGCAAGTTTTAAAATGTCTTGGGTTCAGGCTAGGGCTGGGTAAAGTTTCTCACAACTTAGTATGGAATATGTGTGTTTCTGCTAGGTCCTGCTAGAGTCACAGCTCCTCTGGGTACTGACAGAAGAAGATTTCTTGTTGTGGATAGAAGTCCTTGGCTAGGTTAAATTATGGTTAGTTTAAAGTGTCTGTAAAAGAAGAACGAAGAATTGATGTTGTTACTGGATGCTGTATCGTTGGTCTTGTTGGGAGAGCTGGGGTGAACAACGACTTGAAGAATTTTGTGATAGCCAAGAGTTATGTGGGCTTTGGGTTGGGTTTGGGCTTAGGTTTAGGATAACTCCAACAGAGGTAGCTTTATAGTTAGACAGATAAAGCTCTTAGAGATAAAGTGAAGACCAGAACCATTAACATATTTAAAGAACAAATATGTGCTATTTTTATTTCTGCTGTAGGAAGGATTTCTGGGCTGCAATGAGGCTATCCTGGGGATTAGGGTAAGGATTCTGGACAGCCAGAGCTAGATGTATTTCTGAATCATTCAAATCATTGCAAGGACGTGGGCTTTTGCCCACATGCTAGTCATGAGAAAAGTCTTCTGATTAGTGCTGGGGCAGGTATAAGTCACTGGGATAAGGTTCAAGGTTAGTGTATGCCTAAACACAGCTTTATTCTCCCTCCATTTGCCTGTGGACAGCAGCACATGCGCTTCCTGTTTGTGACTTTTCTAAAAATGAGTCTGAACGGGAACAGTCCTGGCCTGAAGGGCATTCAAGTTTTGAGAAAACTGGGGTCTCTGTTTGAACTACGTGGTTCTGCTCCCGTTCACCTGGAATTTGGAAATGTTCAATGTTGAGTGGGAAAATATCTAGAATGCAGTGCCCTGCTTAAATGCTTTTTTTTTATTTTTCAAGAGTAAGTGTTGCAGCAGAGCTGTAGCTGTCTTTCCTGGTGCCTGTTTAAGCCGTGCTTATTTTGTTAGAAAACAGCTTAATTGCCCAGGGTGAAGAGTTAAAGTTTATTTTTATGCCGCTCTGTTTTTAGCTGCAGATTGACATAACTGACTAGTAGTGGAAGCCCCTTTGTATGAAACATCCCTTATCGTATTTGTCCCTCGAGCATATTGTGTGCCAAATTATCATTCCTAATAGGCTGGTTGACTTTCTGGACAGAGGAAACATCTTGATAAGTTTGCTAAATATGTTATGTCAGAGAAAGTGTATCACGGATCTTTTATCATCCGCATAAGGACACACTCGGTTCAGCTCTGAAGTGCCAAATTCCCTAAGCTCACCTGTTGAGCAGCATGTTATTCACAGCAGCTGATTATCCAACTGTGTACACTTGGCTGCCATTTTTTTCAGAGACACTTACGCAGTGGCGTTTTGCAATGACGTCAATTCTTTTCCTGTCTGACCTAGAAGACTACAGTGACTCAATGTTGGCTAGGCAGCCTTAAAGATTAAATCGAGGACACTAGCTTAATTACTTTAACAGTCCCTTTAAAGGATTTCCCAAGAATGAGAATCATGACAAATTGTAGCTTAGGGGATTTTAGTAATTCCTGAAACTGAAGCTAATGATGCAACCCAAGATATGCTCTGCGTTCCTGTTGATACACTGCGGATTTCTTAAAAGAATAATCAGCATTGCGAAGACTTTTGTGCTACAAATCCTAAATGCATTTGGAGCCTAATTCTGATGCACAAATTTGTGAGATGAGTCCTATTAGCCCAACTGGAATATCTTACCCAAGTAAGAGTTGCAGGATTTGGCCATAGTGGAGTATTTGCAAAATATATTCCAAACTTTCTTATATCTAGTTATAGTAACTTGTAAAAAAACCCAAAAATAATTATCAGTGCTAAATATTTCATCTACAACTATCTTCAGATTTTATTTTCATCTGCAGAACTTTGCCATGCAATTTGGAGAAGCTGTATTTGCAGTTGTGACTAAAGTGAGTGCCTCTGCTTATCCCTTTGCTAATAAGCACAACAAACTAGATTCTGATTTCTGCACTCCTGCATAAATGTGAAATAAAGCCAGTGACTTTCACCCTATTGTTCAAGCAATACTGTAGTGGTTTTTTTAAATACATTTAATTTTGCATTCACTATATCTGAGCAGAAACACTGTGGGATTTTTAGATTTTTCACGTTAAGACATTCTATATTGGTGTTATATCAAGAAATAGAGTCAAACTTTTGCCTCAGTTACAGTAGTGTATTTCCAAAATAACTTTATTACAGTTAGTGAATTTACGCTACATTTATACTGGAGCAAATAAGAGATATTATTAGCAACTTATTTATCATTATGATTGGAAAAGAGAATCCATCACAAACTTGATATTTGCTAGTTCTGCATGGATTCTCACTATTTACAGCTCGCTCCAGCTTACAACATCAGATCTGCAGGAGGAAGAGAATCTGTTCTTGGAGAGCTGGAGAAAAAGGAGGCTGAGTAAGTCTGAGGAAATTTTTGTGACTTCTGTGCAATGCTTAAGACTTGCTCATCACCTCAGAAAAGCCTCCTCCCTCCGTCATGTAGCTCTCCTAACCACAGCTGAATTTTCCTTCCTGTAAAATATAGAACTGTTGGGGGGAAAAAGGTAAGGTAATTTCCCTAAAAATACTTTACTGAAGGTAAATTAGGATTGAGAATACTTAATGGTGATTAAAACATAGTATTGCTTGTAAGAATACTGCAGGTAGTAAGTCCTCAAATCCAGGGAACTCAGGGTAAGATGCACTGAAAGAAAATGCCATATGCTTGAAGCTGAGGTACTAAGATTCAGATCCACAAGGAGGAAAATAAATCTTTGAAAGTTTTTTAGATTTCTGTGGTTAGTTTTAAACTAAAACTTTGAAGTTGTTTGGCTTTTTATTTAATGGTAGGTGTTATCTGTGCTATTTAAAGCATAGCTTCCTAAGACACATAGCAACAAACTGAAAGCAGGACACTGAGTGGGAATGCCTGCCCATCAGCTGTGTGGCATGTCCATAAAAAGGCAAAGGAAAACCAGTAGTTCGGTATCATCAGTTACATGTGCCTTTTTTTCCCTCTCTTTTGTTAAATTTACTAATTTGAAAGGATGCAATATTGAATTTATGATAGCCAATCATAATGATTTACAATGGTTATAAAACCTAGATATGCATGTTTCAGCTTGGTATCAATCTACCTCTCAAAACTATCTGAAGAAGAGATATCTTTCACAATGTGTTAGCTTAAAAAGTCGCCCCCCAAACCTGTAAAGAGAACAGCCTCTCCTCCCTGGGCTGGGGTCCTCCGGCTTGACCAGGCCTTTTAAGAATATCCTCAAAAAACCCTAGAGTACTACGAAATACCCAGCCTATTTACCTTTGATAAGAGCAAAAAGAAATGCAAAGAGAATTGTTTGCTCTAGGGGAGAGGCAGAGCTGGATGATCTGAAGAGTTTTATAGCCAGCTGTGTGTACGGCGCATCCTGAATTCCACAGTAGCCGCATTTAGCAAGGCTGGAGATTGCTTCTTTCCCAGCGCTGAAAGCTTACTCCTTCTGCCTGCAGCTTCTTTCATCCAGAGCAACCATGTCCAGCCCCCGTGGTAACACTTTTAGAAAGTGTACTATTAAAACAATGTTAATCCCATTATATCCAGGCATCTTGGACTTTTTAATTTTTTTTTTAGTTAAATGACTTATTTTGAAAGAAATAAGTATGTGACGGCATAAAATAAGTGCTAAGCTTGGGTTTAACCTGTTTATGTTCAAAGCAATAGGGCGAAGAAATTGTCAAAGATGCTGTCCTGAGAATCAAAGGAGTTGCCTTGGACTTCTGTGGGAACAGACGTAGAGGAAAAGAGCGCTTTTGAATAGTTTAGTATCTCGGGAGCACACTAAAGTATAAAAACTAGCTTTGAGGAAATTGCTATGTCCTGAAACGCAGTCATTATTTCTAAGCAAGTAACATGAAAGAGTCACAAGGAGATGGCTGAGCGCTAAGTCATGAAGGTAGCATGCACATGTCATCTTGGGGGAAAACAGATTCTGTCTGAAAAGATCATCACCTTTCTTTCTGACTTGTCATACAGATGTGAGGTATTAACAAAGACTAATCAAAAGGGACTTAAATCAGGAATAAACTGATATATGACTCGTCATGAAATATTCCTATCTTCACAGCTATTGTGCTCTTTATCTAATTTCCCTAGCTATCTGATCAGAGCTGTTTATTTCACTGCTGAGTTATTGCTGAAGTCTGAGAGGGCGCTGCTTTAAACAATGGAGCTGGTCAGCAGTGTTAGCAATTCATTTCCATAGTATCTAGCCCTGTATGGGTCTGCAAATTCTGGATTTGCCCTTGGAGCTTTCTCTCATACCAGACAGCTTCTGTAGATATGACCAGAACAGCGCCGGAGTTTAATGACGGCAAGACACATACTGTAGTAGGCTTTTTTGTGATGAGTACACTTGATACTGCTTTGGGATATGTATTTGCTACTGATGATTAGTGACTGTTAAACTTGAACTATAAGGTTGCTTGGGTCCCAAGGAATAAATGAGAAACTTCCAACATCAGATTGCCTCCTGTGATTTTCTAGGCATTTTATTGAATAGTTACCTCCTGGTTTAGGCAGCAGGGAGTTGACAATAGGAAGTTCTTGTCTGAAACCTCCTTTGTTAGCGACTTGGCTTCCCTAACGCCATCTCCAAAACCTGTATTTACTAGACGTGCTAAAGCTGTATTGCCACGGTTAGCATGGAAGGGAGGGACAGACGGCGCTCCCGCTTCTTGACTTTGCATAGACAGGACGAAGCAATGTCGCTCTCATCTGGTTTAAATCCTGGACTGACTGAGGATTAGGAAATTATTTGGAACATAGTTGTATTTCCACTTGCAACTTGTTACCCTGTTATACCCGAATCAGGAAATAGCCATTTTATAACTGGGCCTCCTAATTCACGATAAGGAGTATGTCCATGCTGTAATTATATGCATGATGGCAAGACTACTCAAGCTGCGAGAGACACCACAAAGAAACTGTGCCACACAGTGAAGCAGTGAGCCACATAGTGAAGAAGCCTTCGCCGTGAGCCGTCCACCACGAACCTGCATCCAGCCTGAGCCGAAACCCAGGCCACAGGGTGAGTCTGCCCTTGGCCTGACAGCACAGCATCTGCTAGTGCAATGTGCTCACGTCTGATGGTGAGGCACCTGCGTGCAAAGGGCACTGAGAGCCGTGACAGGGCTGAGGCTGCATCTGCTTTTTTTGACTGACTGCAGTATTTTACGGCATGATGCTCAGGTTATTTTTTTAAAACCTGGCAGGTCTAGACAGTATTTCTAGTAATAACCGGTTGGTGCCCCATCGTTACCATTCTGAAAAAATACAGGCACTACCAGTACGTGATCTGAGGCTTTAACCCACTGCAGAGGAGGCACCTAGCAGATAGCTCCAGGGATATTCCCAGGTTTTTCTCAGTGCTGATCGGCCAAGCCAGGAAGTATGGTCTGCCAGCAGTTTTCCAGTTTTCTGTGAGTTTGAAACCAGCTGCAACAGAGTAGCAGACACTCGCAAAGTGTGTGTATGTGTGTAGGGGTGCATGGTACTGCTATTTTTATACGTTATTTTATCAAAGGCAAGCCCACTGAGGTTTTCATGAGAACTTTAAAACACAGATGGGCCAAGGCAGTCGCTGAATACGCAGTTGCTGCGTACAGTGAAGCAAGTGTCAGCTGCAACCAACCTCTGGAAACACATTACAGGAAAGCTGTTGGCCTTAGGTTGCATTCCTGGGCCGTAGAGCAGGCTCTCAAACTGCTGTCCCCAGCGAAGGGACGTGTGACACCAGTAGAGAGGTTGGCTTTCGGGAGCAGCAAACAAGCTCCCGGAGGGAGGCGAGCCCTGCCGGCAAGCTCAGCTCCCTGCCTGCAGTGCCTGGGTAGACCCACTGGGACCTCGTCCGTTTGTTGTTTTATCTCTGTTGATCTGACACCAGAACTGGGCTGGGAGGTACCATTTCTCGGCTATTCTTAGGGATTTTGACACCTGCTATAATTATCCGAGTGGTTATTTGCGGGGGGCCCAAATGCTACATCTTTGTGCATTGTTCTGGCAGGCAGTTTCGGCTTCTTCCCTGGACACGTCCAGACCTAGTGAAAATAGAGGGGAATTTCCATGAATGCCAATGAAGCTGCATCCTAGTTAAGCTGGGACGGGTTTTGATGCTAATTCTTTCTTGAGGAAACTGTCAATGATAATGAGTGCTGATCTGTAATCGCCCTCGCGCCCTAGCCTGTGCTATGCCCGCACCTTCTCTGGTTTTGGACAAAAATAAGGCTTTAAATAGTATCAGTAAAGGAGGTTTAACTGGATTTACTTTGCGGATGGAGAGCTCTAATGTGGTTTATGATGGCTTGATTTGAAAGTCTGATTCCTCAGAGAAGCCAAAATTCCTGAAGTTTTCCGTCAGGGAGATTTCAAAGGTGCCTGAACTAAAACAAAACAGGTAGCTCCTGGCTCCCGTTCATGTGGATGCGGAGTTATTCCTACTGTGAGCTCAGGGCCACACTACCTGTAAAATGACATCTTTGGGAATTACCAAGTAATATCACTTGTTTTTCATCCTGAACATTATACAGTACAAATAGGAAATAAAGTATTATTATTGGCAGTGAGAGACGACAAACCTTGGTTTTTCACTTGTACACAAATTGTTTCCATGTTTCATTAGCTTCTGGAGGTATTCTGCTTCTTTCCTCTCCTTGGGGACAAAAAGAGGAACTCGAACACAGAGTGTAACCCCTTCCATACCATCCTCTCACTGACTGCAGAAATCCTGTCAGAAATTTAAAAAACTATTATGACTGATATGACTGTTGCTTTACTCTATATTCATGCAGGATTTAGGAAAACATCAGGCAGGATGGAGATAATCGCAAGTGAATAATTGCAAAGAATAGAAAGGGATAGATGGGTGATTACAGAGCTTCTCTTCGGGACAATATTACTTGTCATTAAATTTGATGGACTGATTTTCTTTAGGATGAACAGGCAAATGTGCCTTCCTAAACACTTAAAGTTACTTCCTAAGAAACATACATTTTGTTTAGTCATAATTAACCCTTCCTGAAATGAATAAAATGCTGCTAGGAGTAAAATCCTTGACTGAATTGCTGAGAGTTACATGTGGATTACAGAAAGTCAGTCACACAGATTTTCAATCTCCCTGTTCAAGAAATAGGACAAAATTGAACTGATTTATTATTTTTATTTCATAGGACTGTGTTAATTTCCTTGTATCTCAGTAATATTTCTTGTTTTGTGATGATTCTTAAGAGGGGCCAACCCCAGGCTCTTGCATCTGAGCAGTCACAAGCGTTTGAGGAGTCTGAACCCAGATGTAAATCAGTATTTTAAATTTGGCTCCTCTTGGACCGAAACCAAACCCAAATATTTCCCTGAACTTTAAAGAAATCTACTTTCAAGACTGCAGACTTTGGGATGTGAACCCAAATACTGCAGTCCCAGCAGCGGTGGGCACAACATAACAGCAAAGGAATATAAAACTTCCAAGGTGCTTATACTTGTGATTCAGTCAATTCTCTGTTCTCTGCCTCTGAAAGTGATAAAAATCCTGTACTGGGCAATTAGGGGAGTACCTGCCCCCAGGGGAAGCTTTGCTCGGGTTGCTAAAAATGGTGGCTTGGCCTGTGCTTTAAAACCGGGCTCCTCGCTGCATCGCTGCTGGGGTTTCCCATACGGTCGCACCGGAGCGCGGGACGTGGGGTGCAGACCCTGCTCGGCCGGGCTGGTGGGCCCTGCTGCTGCTCCTCGAGGGGCTGGGGACCGGCTTGGTGTAGTCTGGGACACCCCAGTTTGAGGGCCTGGCAAGGCTCACATAAAACAGACTCACTGTGGATCAGGACCATGAGTAGGTCATTTGAATAGTGATGCCTTAAAGCGTGAAGACTTTCATGTTTTCTTGATGCTAAAATCATTATGATGGATATTCCCATCCGCATAAATGTCCAGTGCTTGTAAATCCTGGTAATAGGAAAAGATAACATCCCAGAACTGTCTTTTACAATAGTAACCAAAGAGGTTAAAAAAAGAAAAAGGCAAGTTAAAAATGAAACAAGATAAAAATCTACCGTAGGGCAAATCTGTTGCCGTGTTGCCGCTGGGTGATGGAGTTTCCATCGACGTTCCCTTGGCAGTGCTGACTTGTGAATAACGTACACATCCCCAACGCCTGGCAACACCAGCGCGAGGGTACGTGTATGTGCGTGCACCGCCCCACACCGCTGCAGTCTGTGCGCAGAGATAATTTTTTCCCCCCTTCAGGGTCGCAAAGAGCAACTGTACAAAAGACTTTTTTTAATAGAATATGTTCTTATCTTTCGTAAAACATGGACCCACCCGACACTTGGACTGGTCTGTGGGCCCCACCCTTGCCCTTTTGTTTGGAGCCTGGGATCATACGATGAACTGGGTTAGTGCGTTGCTGTTTATGTTCTTCAAACCTCATCTATTTTGTTTTACAAGAATACACCACGCTGCTGTGGGCTTACTTGTGCCATGGTAGGGAGTATTAGTGGGTAGCAGGGAGTGGGGTCCAGAAAGGGGAAGGAGGATGTGACACATCTGTCATGATCTGCTGATGTTTCCAGGCTTGGGGTTGGTGACAGCATGATGCTTTAAAAATTAAAGGGCTGGAGCCTGAGCTCACAGTTCTAAAAATCAGCAGCAATTGCACTGAAATCAGTGGCTTCTCAGAAGTGCAAAAATCATGTACGTGAAATCAGAAGCACATCTTTGAACTCCTAGGTTGTCAAAGAGTCTTAATGTGTTACAATCAGGTGGTTTATGACATTTCGGCAGGCACCTGGGGCACGCAAAGCGGGCGTCCTTGGCCTGCTTCTGATGTTTTCCAGTTTGATCCATTCACTTCACCAGACTGATGCCCTGTTTGCAGTGATGCTACCGAGGTGTTTCTGGTGCCCGAGGCCAGACGTTGAAGCTCTAACACAGACTCTGGAGTTTGTGCATTACTGATCATGTTCTGGTATTTGCCACTAAGCACTTTTCCCACAGGACAATGGACTACTAAATCAATACGGTCAGACTCGGTGCCAGACACATGCCAGACATGGCAGGGGCTCCATGGAGCCAGTCGTCACGGAGGAAGACCCGGGAGGAACCTTGTCTTCAGAGATATAACCCCGTCTGTCACAGAGGACAAATGAGCCAACCCTACCCCTCTGAAGGAGAAGGACTTTGTCCCCTGATGCAGACAACAGAGGAAGGTAATGAGGTAAGTAACGGCCTTTCTCGCCCTCTGGCCTCTTCTGGATGGCTTGCAGTGAAGGGGAGCTAGGAAGGAAAGGCTTTTGCCTGGCTCTGAGAGCAGGTCCAGCATTACACCTGACATTTCTGCATGAGGGTGCAAAAGTTACAGCCGTTCCCCAGGCGTGCGAAGGGGCCCAGATGAGGGCCAGATTGCACGGGGAAGTAAACTTTTGAGTTAGCACCGACGTTCACTTTGGGCTGGGTTTGTCTGCTAGTTTCTGAGTCGTCTTCTCTGCTGTGGTTTCCATCACGGCAGGGTGTGTTGATGGGGCCGACAGCTTGGCATGAAAAGCCCCCTTACCTCTTGCCACCCCTCTCCTGCCACTCAGCCATGACACTGACCATCACGTCAGCTTTCCTGAGGATGTATGGGACCCCAGGGTGGTGGCTTTTAGTAAGGTAGGGCACCCAGAAACTACTGGCCTGACTGCGGATCCAGGAGGCAATAGTGGTTGACAGGGGAACCTGAAGTCTCAGCCTCTTCACTCCACGGTACACGACCAGAAAGCCTTGGAACAGTGGTTTTGGAGCCAGGGTTTTTGGAGGTGCCTCTGGCACAAATGAGCTGGAGGTACTGTACCCAAACCTCAGACCTTGGAAGCAGAGAGTCTTCCACTGCAGGACATTGGAGCTAGAGCCAAGGACCCAAGAGAGCACTAGTGTCCCTGGCTCTAAATTAGTTTGTAGAAGTGGCTGGAGAGTTCCACTCAGTGCCTGCCTTGGGTTTGGTGAAAGATTCTGAAGTCGAAACAATACACATGAAGCATTTTATGCTCTACAAAATCCTCAGCCAGTTCTAGCACTGACACACAAGGAAGACCACTTCATATTGTTTTGCCAGATACTGGGCAGCATAGGCGATACTACATAGTCCTGCAAAATCCTAAATCCTAACTTGATCAATTCCTACGTTTTGCCAAAGTTATTAGATTAGTTTAGAAAATAGCAAGATAAAGTACATTGAAAACAGACATCACTAAGACTTGCTTGCAGCATGTCTGGTCCTACCATAAAAGGATTTGTAGAGTAAAATGAGATTATTTACCACAAAGGTATAAAACTGTAAACTAAATATTGCTGTGTTGGTCCTGCGGTTACCTGTTTCAGAGGGCATCTTTTCAACATTTGTTCCAGTCGAGGCCACGCTTAATTTCAGTCTGACAGGATAGCCATGGTAACAGTGTGCTTCCAGGTATTCAACTGGGTGGGGTGAAGAGTTGGACACCTTCCAAAATTCTGCTCCATGCTTTATTAACACCCTGAAACCTGACTTGCAAGTGCTACAAAATGGGGGAAAATAAGGATCGTGGGCAGGGGGCGGG
>NW_009230483.1:0-7136 GCF_000690835.1 Fulmarus glacialis
GCCCCGCCGCCCCGGCCCCCGCTCGACAGCCCTCCTCCCCGAGGAGCTGCTTACTGCCAGGTGAGGGGGTTCCTAAAGACAGATAGAGCGAGGCGGCAGCGCCGTCCTTGGCGCACACGCAGCCCGGCTCACCGGCCGGGCAAGCACCGCCAGCAAGACCAGCGAAACGCCTTCTTGCTCCGCCAAACGGGCGAAACTCACCCCGGCCCTGTAACCCGCGCATCGGCCGTGTCCCTACAGGTGTCCGAGGACACGAGGTTACTCTGGATGTTTCCCCAGGCCAAAAACTCAAACGAGGTACAGGTTGAATGAAACGGTTTCCTCTAATAGCACTTACAGAAGGCAGGATTGACCTGCAGGATGGAAAACTGAAGGACTTTCTCTCTGGTGTCAGTATCTTAGACTGTAAGAACCACATCAAATATAGGAAATGTTGGTCCGGTATGAAAGTTACAGACTTCAGCTATAAACTTCTGAAGTTCTTCTGTGTTCATTTGAGATCTGTATTTGCACAGTACAAAAGAAGATAACATCTGTTTATAAAAAGAATTTATTTTATACACATTAACCTACAAAATATACAGCAGTTAAAAATAATGGATGGCCTGAAGACTTACTGGAAAAATTACAGGAGACAATTCTTAATGTCTCAACTGACAAAGTTACATTAATAGGCTGCCTTTAAAAGCCAGTCTACCTTGTAGTAGGAGTTACTGAAGTTGCAACAGCTTTGCAGTTTTAGTCAATTAAAAGAGTTTGAAACAATTAAAAAGGCACCTTGAACAACTTAAAACTCTTTACAATTTTAGCTATTCAAAAGTTACACTTTATGCATATAACATCCACACCTTGTTTTTAACACTCTGAATAACAAATTTTGTTATTTTATTGTGGCACTCCTTATATTTTCTTTACCAAATCTGAAGTTACACATTTGCAATACTAGTTTCATATTCAGACTATCACAGCATAAAAATCCACTCAGAATGGTCATGTGGACTCAAGATACAGTCCAACCTTACAACTGGGAAGATACAAGCATATTTAAGACAATTTTTAAAATATTAAAATCTTAAAATAGCAGTGTTGTGAACCACATCAAACAAGGAGCTACGTATGACCACAATGAAAGTGGCTGGTGCACTATATATACAATTTGACAACGGTGATCCTTGATACATTTGCAAAGTTCTTAAATAGTAAGACCAGTTTTCTCCAGCACAGACAGACAGTCTTTCGGCAAGCCTTTTAACCAGTTCCAAAAAGAATGACCAGGAGACAAGGACAGCTGTAACGAGTAAGTGTGCTAATAAAACATCATGGGAATGGTAAGTGTTCCTTTCAATACTGTTCATGAGAACAAAAAAATCCATACAGCAAATATTACTTCTTTTCCTGAACATTGGCATCGATCTGCTATTTACAAAGACACATAACACAAATGAGGTTTGATTTTCAAGTTCAACTTCATAGCCGATTAACATACTTCACCTGTATGTTCTGTTCTAGCTGAAGTAAAAAAGTGATACTAATACTGAAAAAGAGGTAATCAGAAGTAGCAAAAGCACTGATAATATGATAACAAAGAATTTGGATAAATATTCAAGAAAGTAATATTGCACACTTTCACTGTCAACTGTGTAAGACTTTCACTCCCAGGCAGTGACAACCAGTCCTGTTTGTTTTTTTGCTGTCATACTACCTTAAAAAAGGTCATTTTTGGTTTCCATGGCAGTGGAAAAAACTGAAGGAAGACAGCCCTTATTGAACATGAGGCCTAGGTTTCAAAATTAATTTTCCAGTCTGCAAGACAGAAAAAAAATAAAGTTTAGACTCTGAAAGTTGAGCCCAACAATTGCACTTCAAGTTCTATTTTACAGGCTAGGTTTAAAACAACACATAGAACAATACTAAGTATTCTACATTCCAGTTTTACAGACACACAGAATTTGTTAAGGTGTATGCAAGTGCTGTTCAGAAAAAAAACTGCGTGCCTTTTTGAATTATTTGCTTTTTTTTAAAAACAAGGTTTAGGTAATGAACCACTAACACTTACATCATCACAGGACATATTATATTCTGCCAAAACAGTTCGACATCGGGCTGCTATACTGTGTGGATTGGGTCAAGGAAAGCAGCTAATGCTTGTACACAAAGTAAAAACTGAAAAAGCAATATTAGCATAGGCTTCAATAACAGCAGTAACTGCAACACTTTTAACCTGACAAACATGACTGAAGGATACATTGATGGTGCCACCACTCTTTTATGTATTCCAGCAAAAAACAAGCCTATTAGGGTAATGCAGCTAATTGTGAAAAATGGATGATTCCAAAGTGATGTGAAAAATGACACCTAGAAAAGAAATCATATTAGTCCCACTATATACTTTCTAAAACATACAGAAAGTTGCTGCCTAGTTCACTTAATTAAAAAAAAATACTTTTCCTAGCCATTTCTAAGTACTTGTGAACAATTCTTCAGATAAACATTCAAGGTGTAGCATTCTGGTAGGCATCGTCCCAGGACATATTCCACAACAATTCCAGACAGCTTGAGAGCTTAACTAAAAATGATCTCCCAGTTTCATGGGAGAACCACCTTTAGCCTTTTGGTTTTCAAGATACTATACCACTTGACTGCAACACCAAGCTATGAAACTGACTACATTCAGGATTAGCCTGATCTTTACCTTTTGTGTCTCCGGGTCTATTAACCAGTTCCAAGCACCAGTTGCTGTGCAGACTGATACCACTATCAGAATCACTGATAAAGAAAAGAACAAGAGTCAAACAGTATACCTCACTTCTATTAAAAAACATTTATTTTTCAGTAGCAGCTCTTAAGCATTTATTTCTTTTCCCACTTCTGAGGGAGGAAAAGCTTCTACTTAGAAGGTAGAAATGAAAATAGGCAAAGAAACTTCTGTTATGTGAAGCCGTAAAGATTCTGCGCAAGTTTCCTGGACGGGAGAAGTAGGTACCAAAATCTAAGTTCTGTCAAGTAAAAACATCCTGATGATTTGAAAAAATGAAAGTTTCTAAAATAACACTGTTAGCAAAAATATGAGTTGGAAGACTGGAGTAAGAGTTGTACCAAATGTTGCATATGCTATTTGAGCTTATGCAGCCTGGGCAACAGAAATGCAGCACCATCAAATTGCAGAGCAGAACTAAAGCTTCTATCCTGCTAGCTCTTCTACATAAGAAAAGCCTGAGGCATTGGCACCAGCAGTTTCAGTGGCACATCTAAATTGCATTACACTCCTCACCCCAATCAACATGATTACAAGCAAGGAAAGCTGACATAGAGAAAAAACCACAAAACTTAAACAGGAGTCAAAAGGCATGTTAGCATTAGCACGTGAAGAGTAACAAAAACCTCTACACATCCAGAATGGCTTAGGAAGAATAATCAATTTACTGTAAATGGATAATGCTAGATACACGTTAGAGTAATACAAGATACTAGACTGATTCTGAGAGACTACAAAAGGTTGGGGAACAGGGGTTGATGGAAAAAGAAAACAGAACAAACACAAAAGCAGAGAAAGCTCATACTCTTGCACACCCATAAAGCCTTGCAGCTTTCATTGGACATTTGGCAGTTCTGAGTGTTTTCTGTGGAGCCTGAAGTTCTGGATGCAAATAAAGTCTTTTATGGGGGCGAGGAGGGGGGCCAGGAACAAAAAACAACACAAAAAAGAGAAGACACAGAGTTACCAGCCTTTAAGATCATAGGAAAGAACCTGAAAACAAAACCCAGCTATTCATTAAATACTACTTCCAGGTTTGTAGGACTGCTATAATTTACTATTGAGTTGCATATTCCTTATTGATGTTACAAAAATAAAAACAAAATAAAAAAGTAACCCTAAAAAGTTAAGTTTTCAAAAGAAAGTTGGAAAAGATCTATCAAAAGCATAAAGCTTCTTCTCTATGTTAAGTACTTTTTTTCCTGGATAACAGGAGGAAAAGTTAACATTGAGTTAAATACCCCATTATAATTAAAGTAAAAAGTCCCTCTTTTACGTGAATTACATAACTAGCAAAACAAGCAGTTAGGGGAAAAAGTTAGCTAGTGAACACAATACTAGTTACACAAATCTCATTTAAATATGCTTAGAAGTTTCCGGTACTTTTTTTTTTTAATTATATCTGACAGTAAATAGCCATTCTGGAAGCCAAATCCATTCCTACAGTAGATGCGCACAAGTTCTCTAGATCTACTTGCAAATATCTGCTTGCCTCCCACTTGCTCTGAAACAAGGGGGCTTGTGGGGGGGGTGGTGGTGTTTCTTTGCGTTTTGGGGTGGGGGGGTTGTTGTTGATTTTGCTTTTTAAATAGTCATTCCTCCAGTTCCTTCATTTGAAATTAACCTCTTGGCCTCTCAGGAGAAAAGATGGTATTTTATATTTTCCAAAAAATATCTGTATTCTTTGAGTACGGAAACTTCAGCAGAACAAAAAAACCCAGTCTGTTTCCACCATGGACTACTGATCCCAAAGTTGGCAGCACATCTGGGGTATTTTTTGCCTTCCCCTCACCTTCAAACTTCCCTGTTAGAACAGAGATGAGGACATATTCTGCCCTTATGGCACACTGCTGTAACTTTTTTTACCTTCAATTTTATAGGGACTATGCAACCCAATCATATTTACTTCAAGTAACTATAGTGACTCTCTGGGAAGTCTAAGCCTTCAAAAAAAAAAAAACCAACAACCAAAAACAACAAACCAAAACAGAAACAAATACAACTTACTGTCCCACCTATTTCCAGAATAATTCAGCCTTGAGCCAATTCAAGCCTGACCTCATTTTTCTAACTCTGGCTAAAGTATTAGTTTGTTATCTTGTAAGATCTTGTTGCAGAGTGTTTGAATGTATGCCACAGAAATTTTAAAGAGTGTTTAAGCACAGATATTTGTTTGGACAAACATAAATCAAAGATACACACTGGTAAACCTAAAAAGCTTGAAAAAGAGAATCCTGTTTACCTCTTGGAACATCAAACTTACTTCTCCAACGTCCTGTAGCTGGTTGCAAACATGCAATATATTCAGTAAGTCTTCTTTCAAAAGCTTTGAGATCTGGGGAGGATTTATATCAAGCATAATTAGATCTTCACCTATTTAGTAAAATTTAATGTAAAAGATAAAAGGAATTCACTTTTCCCCATGCACATCCATTCCTTAGGCAGAGAAAACCAATGCAATGATCATTTAGATGTAATAAAAGCACAGTCCAAGTAGTCTCACAGAACTTTAGCTAAAAAGTACAATGATGGAGTTACACTAAATGCAAGAAACATTCCCACTTACAGAAAAGAAAATCGATATAGTTGAGAAATCAGAGTATTTTAGACATCTTTAAAAATACTGAGAGTTAGATTTAGTATAGCTTAAGTAGCCCCTCCACACAGAAAAAAAGTATCACATTTTGGAGTATTAAGTACATGAGGAAACCATTAAATTCTATTATCTATATAATGGTAATTAAAAAAAAAAAAATTGGCCATTTGCCAGCTGTCCAAGGGATTATTTGTAGCAGCATGGCTTTCATGACTTTGTTTTGTAGAAACTTTTAGTGCCAAGATATATATACACACGCACACATATATGTAAAAACCTACAGCAACCACTAGCCCAACAATCTTATTTTAATTCTTTTTTTTTAAATAAATCTTTCTTCTTAGTGCCGTCATTCTCCCATGGTCTTTCCATTGAAATTGCTGTTAAATGCCAAGCAGCATTTCAAGTTCATACTCCTAATTAGTTTAAAAAAAGTCTTAGCCAACCACCTAATGTTTGTCTACAAGGAGCTGTTTCACCTGAAGTCTATGTTAGATTTAAGCTTCTGTTCAACAAGGTCAACATTTGACAACATTCCAGTCAAAGCTAGAATTCTACCTGGAGTTAAGTTTTTATTAACATAAACTTAACTTTCAGCTAAAGTGTTTCAGTTAGCATCACTCTAGAATTTTTTTCCTTCAACTTGCAACTATTGCTAAATTATTTACCATAATAAAGCAATTAGGGAATAAGATTAGAAGAAATATACCTATTATGATCATTACTAATGCAGTTTTCCAAACTGTAAATTTACTCCTAAGTGGTTTGTAGGTGAATTCATGGGGGAAGATTACAGCATCTTGACTTCAGCCACAGAACAGCTAACTAGTCTTAATTACTGCCAACAGCCTGGTAGTTACGGCCTGTCCTCCACCTCCCTTCTGGGGAAGCTAAGCCACTGCCAGCTATTAAAGCTAATTAACTGTTCCCTGACTAGCACAAACCCTTAAAACTAGTCACTGAAGTGAGAGGGGGAATATGAGGCATCACATGAAAACCCACTATTTGAGAAATAGCACCCTGTAGGCATAAAATCAAGCTATTGATAACAAAGTTCTCAAGAAAATACTCGTATAATGTAGGCAGCGTGGAAAAAAAAACCCTTTCAGAAAACAGGAACTTAAAGCTTTAACTTATTTTGGGATATCTATGTTGTAAGAACCTTCTCTGAGTTTGTCACTTTGGCACCTGGCAGCTGTAACTAGCAAGGCACACTTCTTAGATCCCTGCAGCTTGTACAGACATAGCACAAAGCCGTGACAATGCCGGACTATCATTTTTTGTTGACATGTCTACCTCTAGTATCTGCTACAAAACACCTGCTGAGTCTGAGACACTGATGCATTTTAAAAATCTCTACCAGTCTTATTTTTGGACACTAAAAACTCCTTTCAGGGTTTTGACATCCTGTAAACTGTAACTTCAAAGAACTTGTAACCCAAACCATCAATGTTCTCAGACAAGAGAGGGCTATTTGAGGTCACGTTCTTCAAATACAAGAGGAGCCTTGGCACAATGCAACGCCTAGTGTGCTAGGTGGGACTGCAAGCAACGCATAGGAAATGCATTTCACGTAAAAACCCCTGAGCGGAGAAGTAGCTACCGCCACACAAGCAGATTTTAATAAGCTGAAGCCGAGAAGCCTTGCCGAGCAGGGGCACCGAAAGGGAAAGCCCACCGGGCAGCTCCCTCCTCCCCAGGGAGGAAGGCGGCTGGCGGGCCCGCGCACGGAGCCCCTCAGCACAGGCCTTCCCTGCGGGCCCCGCTCTCTGCCTCCGCGGGGCG
>NW_009230484.1:0-5383 GCF_000690835.1 Fulmarus glacialis
CCCACGCCTGCCGGAGCGACGCCCTGTCCCGTGGCAGTTTGCCGTGCTGCTCGGGTACCGCGCCAGACGCCAGCCCGCTGCGGCCAGGAGGCAAGCGGGGAGCATCACCTGCCCCGCTCCAAATACCCAGCGGCCGTACATGCCCCGGGCTCCAGCGCACAGCTCCACTCAGAAACTAGCTTACGCTACGTAACAGTGAACTCTCCAAACACAGAAAGCTTTTCTAGGTAGTACCAGTGAGCCGCAGCACTGTTCCTGGGGCCAGGGAAGAGTGCCTTCTACTGCCCTTCACCAGCTCTTCACCCCCACGAGGAACAGGACACATTTCACAACTCCCTTCCTAACTACTGTAACCTTATAGGTCTTGTTGCATTTTTGTTCCTTAACTGTGCTGGGAGCAAATGAAGTGTTTTGATTATAACGTTACAAGATTTCACAGCTTGCACACAGAGCGAGGTGCTTCTGTGAATGGAAGAATTGCATATATTTGTTCGCATTCATTTAAAACCCTATTTTTGCAGATAAAAAAGGCTACTTAAGAATTCAGTTCAGGGTTACCAGTGGATGGATAATGCAGGTGTTGCCTCCATCACCTTGCCATTGAGAAACTGGTTGATCTTGATCATGAACAGGGCATCAGTACGAATAAACACCACTTAAGAAAATCTTTAGCACCCTTATGGATCCTATAATCCACAACTCCCAAACTAACTTGAAATTGCCCGTTTCAGGCTGCAGAACTACTCATTAAGGTTAGTGTGGCAGCTAAAAAATACACTTATAGATACAGAAATTTAAACATTTTTTAATGTGTTTGTTCTTGCTACCGTTGCAGACACGAGCTATCGGCCTGCTCTCATATGACAGGGGACTCCTGCGCTTCCAGAGATGTTTTCGGCACATTCACAGGCAGTTCTACACACGAGGTGACTCGCACGCAAACACACGCACACAAGCACACATACGCACCTTTCAGAGGAGATAATAATCCATTATCCATTCAAGGAAAAAAAATATATTTATATCACTGCAATGGCACATTTTGTGTAAAATGTCATTTCAGCAACGTATATAGGCAGCTCACAGGAACTGGGTTCTTTGCTGCGGCACCTGGCCTGGCGTCCATGGTAAGATGTGTAGTGCTCCGTCACCTGCATTCGTCCAAGATGCAGCAGTGACAGCCAGGGGGATGAGGAGAGAAAATAACAAAATATATAAATAAAACCGCAGGTAGGAAGAGAAAGCAGAAGGAGAGGAAAAAAAAAATCCAGAAGCCTGCAGGGCTTCGACACAGTACATTCCTCAGGTGACAACTGGGTGCTGAGTCTTATCGAGTTAGTTATCTCTCATTGAAGAAAAAAAACAGGCGGGCGGCAAGGAAAAAACCCCAGAAAGTAAAAGTTATGCTCTCTTCAGAGACCGATGACTGTTCAGCGTGTGTTTTCCAGAATCAGTGCTAGGAAAGATGCAACTGTGGATCCAGAAGGCTTCATGTCTAGTCTATGTTCCTCCGTGGTCAATAGGATCAATAGGACGGGCTATGAGGCCGTGAAAGCAAAATCTAATTTCCCTGTACAAAAAGGAAACACAAATATATTAAACAACATGCAACAAGACAGACACGCACCCCTGCCCACATGCCTCCTCTTAGATTTCCCAGCAGAAGTGCTGCTGTAGGCAGCCAGCCCTCCTTGGCTGGTGCAATTGCTGATTCACATCAAAGGAAAAGACCTGAACTCATCTCTGCCCCGGTGAAGAGGTGACACGGCAGCAGGTTCATGGAATTACACCTCTCCCCAGAGAGAGGAGAAGGGTTTCCTAAAGAACAGAGGAGAAAGTAGGCCAAGACGCAATTCTCGCACAAAAGGGTGGCTGAACGGCAAATGCAGGAGGCGGCAGCGCATTGCCACGCTCTCGCTGGCTGGTTCCGCCGTCTTGGGCCAGCGAGACAAATACAACAGCAGCTCTTTGCCTTCCTTCTCCCTTTTCTTTCCCTCACACTATTTCAAAGTCTTGTGTCCATGACATATCTTATAAACAGATATGTAATCTATCTATCTGTATGTGCCACCTATTTTTTTTTTACCTGCTCTCCTCCAGCTAAAATCACATTCAAGTGGATGTGCCCTCACTGGCCATATTTTATCACAGGGAACACAAGTACCGATGGCAGTTCTGAAAACCTGGCATCTGAGCTGCCTTCACAGTTTTCATTCTATAGGGACACAGTTTTTCATTTTGTGTGGAAAATATTGCCATGTTTTAAATTACCGTTACTAGACTCCAAGAAAGCAATTTTACAAACTGGCCAAAAAGTTGGGTGTATTTTGTTTTTAAGTAGAAAGACAATCTCAACAGAATGCAACAGATTTACAGCAAGAGGAAATTCAAAGTATCTCTGCACTTAAGAAGCAGAAGAATTTTTGCTGCTGAAAGTACAAGTATCAGGTCTTTAAAATGAGTAACCACTTCTTATACTGCCTGGCAAAATGACATTAAAACGTGCTGGTTTAAGTAGTTTTTTAAAAGAAATCTTAAATTTCTTGAAATGGAAAAGCTTTTATAAGTAATACTGCAGAACAGTTTTTACTAAGCTGTCATGACTTGACAGGATCCAAATTCAGCATCCCATATTCTGAACGAGTTGTTTTATGAGAAAGTTGGGGGTGAGGGAAAATTAGTGGTTAAAATCAGCAAGTTATTGTTAAAAGTGACAAAAAGTGATGTGAGTGACGATACAGTAAGCGTGACTTGTCCAACTGAGTAAGCTGGTTTGCATTTAGAATAAATGCAATTATTGAAAAAATCTGACATATAAAGCTACAAAATCATTTCTGAATTTGCTGTCAGGTGTGGAGTGGGACCAAAATATTATAGATGGAAGACCCAGTCTTAGCGCCATCAAAATATAAATCTCACCTTTCTGACACTGTGCCTGGATGAAACTAAATGTCTATTCTAGAGGATGTTCATGAAAATCCTCCTCCTACCCAGCACAGCATAAGTGGGCCTGATCCTGTCTCTTTTCTAAGGTCATCTCATCACTTTGCTCCTGGAAAGGACTTTAAAAGGAATGTAATTTATACACTGTTAAGAAAGAGTAATAAAAGCTTTAATATAAATAAAATACAAGCCTAAATGTGTTCAGAGCTTTACCGGATAAAGCTGTAACCCGATGTGACCTAATGAGGACAACCACATTCCTATAGCAGCCACCTCCACCTAGATGCTTTCATTCACTCAACTCTCCTATTTCTTAAGAGGAGTTGGAGAGCAGCTTTTCAAGCAGGTCATGCTTCATCTTGTTTGCCATATTTGCAGAGGGGCGCTTAGACCTTAGCCATGCAGCCTACAGCCGGCACTCACACCCACAGTTGCCTTGATAATCCAGCCTACGGGGCTGGTTTCAAAAGCAAATGTGGTTCCCACAGCTGATGAGACTGGATCACCGTGTCTGAAGTGTAACACTGCTGCATAACACAGAGCTATCACCATGCCCGACACCCAAACTGCAAAACCAGGAAGGCTGCATGCACAATCCCATTTCCTTCTGCTCCCCCTCCCTTAAAACCACTGACACAGCAATTGAGTCTGATCTTTCTAAAGCACTAATATGGGTTCTACTGTTGTTCGTAAGAGGGCAGGAAAAGTCCTTGGTTCTTCTTGGTCCATGTCTGAGTATCTGTACTTTACAAGGTTATTCTATGAGATCCATATGTGTGGGTTTTTCCACGCAAAAAATAAGGGCATCCCTACAGCTCTCGCTGCCAAGTGGGGTCAGGTACTTAGCACTGAACTGAGTGAGCCCCAAGACACACTCCTACACCTTGTCTGCACATCCTAACACACAACAGCTTGAGAGCAAGACCAGGTTTTGAAACAGAGCAATTTTCACTGTCATCAGATAGAGCAAACAATGGGAAACACCAAGCAATTAGTCTGGGAAACCAGCACAGGTTCATACAAACCAGTTGGGAACCCCAAGTAATACTTACTACAGCACTTTTTTTTTTCCCCCAACAGTGATGAAATCCTAGCACAGTTTAAGAAATAAAGCACCATGAACATGCTGGACGCTGTACTTCCACTGACCTTCTCCGTGTGGCAAAGAGAATCATTTCTTGAAAGAGAAAAGAAGTCTGAAAGCTCCACAGCCACGATTGTCACAGCTGACTACTAGCAAGATGTTCACAAAATGTCTTTAAGTGGTAGGATTCAGCACGGCACAACAGCCAATAATCTCCCCAGAAGTCCAGTTTTGCCCAGTAATCCACGAGGTGGGTCATTTCATGTCTCAAGCCCGTAAATGGGTAGATCACTAATCAACAGGCACTGATTAGCCAAATGATATTCTCACTGAGGTTTCTGCAAGGTATTAGTGATGCATCAAGTCTGCAAAAAATATCCTAGGGCAGATTCTTCATTCCAGTGAAAGATGCACAACGGTGGTTTCACCCACAAATAAAACACTATGGTTGTAATCCTACAGGTCACAGGGAGAAGGAAAGTAATTTTGTTTTTGTTTTTTAAGCACAGTATCTGGCAGCAAACATAGCATCAAAACTTGACTGTGACTTTATATTTATATAGATACATGTATTTTACATATCGTTGATCAACAGAGAAGTATGTTCCAAGAAACAATTTGTTCCAGGTCTGGTTTAAAATGACGGCTTGTCATTTCTGGAGGCCCCCCTCCCAACACACACGCTCGGTTTCCGCAATCTGTACATCAAGCAACGCTGCAGACCTTTATTTCGACGGGCGAGGAGACGAAGTAAAAAAAGTGCAGTTCTTCAATTAAAGTGCATGGATGAGGTAAACTAATTTCAAGAGTTTTGAGTTTATTCAGTACAGGCTCAGACGGGAACCATCCTGCCGTGCATCTGTTGCATTTGGGTGCGCATTGCTTGAACGCTGCTCAAGATCTTGTTCTGGTGCGCGATGGCAGTGATCCCGATCCTTGCCAGGTCACTGTGAAGGCAAGAGAAGAAGCAGGGGGCTGAGAACCGTGGATCAGATGCCGGTGCAGAGAAAAATATTAAGAGTCAACCGCAAGCAACACAGCAAAAGCAAGGCAGATGTACAGAAATGTTTAATTAAATAAGTGAAGGCATTGTGGAGGCATTTTAAAGTTATCCTCCATCCAAATGAAAGGCATTCCATTCCTTTAATGAGTGTAATGATATGCAGCACAAAGCAAAAGAGGCCGATTAAATCCAGATTTACCAGTTTTTTTGTTATATCGCTGAGTACTTACTCCTGGTTCATATGCACCACAGCCTCTAGGGTGGTATAGCCAGCAGCTGTGAAGTTATCCTTGTATCGCTCCATTTTAATGGCTTTGGGGCCGTGACCGACAGAACACACCACACACAACCAA